>NW_022171209.1:0-493 GCF_008802855.1 Photinus pyralis | reverse complement strand
CAAATGGAATGATATGACTTTTTCTTTATGAAAAAGTAGCCAAATAACACCCAAAGAGGTCAGTGAAAACCGTTTTTCAAAATCTCGTTCCTAACCTCTAATATTGGGAAAATGAGATTAATTAATAATTAATTAATTAAAATGCTTAAATTGTATCTTATTTGACGTATTTCCGGTATTTGTCGATGGCGCGAAAGATTGTTCGGAAAAGGACCCTACACTTTTAGATAGGCCTTTGAAAATTAAACAAATGAAACACGATGCATTATAAAATAATAACAGCCGTAATTTGTAAATTATTCTGCTGTGTTTACTTTCAGAAAGTTGCAGTTTTTGAATTTCTATTCTTTTCTAAAATGCCGATTTCTAACCAAGAAGCATTTAATATTGGCGGCGATGGTTGGTGGTCGATTCAGATAACGCAACACAGCAGAATAATTTACAAATTACGGCTGCTATTTTTTTATAATGCATCGTGTTTCATTTGTTTAAT
>NW_022171208.1:0-29655 GCF_008802855.1 Photinus pyralis | reverse complement strand
CATATTCTGTGCAAATATGATATCCTTGTATTAAATAATGAGGCAGATTATGTCCTGACCAAAACAGCTGGCACCTGAACTTTATCCATATTCTTTGTACCGTGAGTCCTTGGTGTGAGTGTCGGGTTCCCTTACATAACGGTCTTATAGTACGTAGTTTCATTTCCGTGATAAATGGTAGCACAATATTTTAAGTATCGGTGTAAAGTCACGATAAATATGTTCTCGTACAGGTTGCAAACTATAATAATGTGAAATTGTAAAATGCAAATTGAAAAAGAAGTGAGAAAGTGACTACATATCCTGAACGGTTTTCAATAGCTCTTTTTTCCTTCCTTGGAATTAATGAAGTCCCTAGAGCTATTCTCGTGTGCTTAAGAGAAAGCAACTCTGATTTGAGTTTGATTGTTTTTAACTTTTTTAATTAAATGTCATTTTCTCCATTTCTCGCGTTTTATTTATGTTGACCCATCCTTAGAGCCACACCCACACATCGAGAAACTAGTTTCACAATCAACGTAGGTTCTATCACTGGACAGATTTGTTACTTGTTACGTAGGGCGGATTGAGAGATTGCTAGACTTTAAACAGTCCACACTGGGAGTATTCATAGATATAGAAGGGGATTTTGACAAAACAACATTCGAAACAATTTACGCCAACACGGCGTAACGAATGTTGTACGAAGCTGGATTACGCAGCTACTGAATCTCAGGATTCACCGCAGTGCAACAAAATACTAAGGTGCACAGTAGTGAGAGGATGCCCTCAAGTGCTATCACCACATCTGTGGAACTTAACTGTAAACATCCTCCTCTGTCGCCTCAAAAGGCTGTGGCTACTATGCGTATACGGATGATATATCCATACTAAATTACCGGCAAATTTTGAGGCTACTGTCGACAAAAACTGAGAGAGAAAAAAGAGCGGTAGAGAGTCTTCGATCTCCTCCAATACCAAAAACTGAACTGAGACGATCCCTGTTGGGGGTATCTTGGCCAGGTTCATCTCACGTGTGGGATGGCTTGAGTGACGTGGAGGGGTCGAACGACTCCAGTCAAGGAGGTGGTACAAAGGGCGCGAATTTGAGGCCTAGGTAGTAGATACGCGTGGACTTTGTCCACCCTCCTATCATAATCCAGAATCTAGATAGGGACCTTCTGCAGTAAGAATCGCCGTTTTTGTCTCAAAGCTGATCTAACATGGTGTTCCAAAAGAGAGTAAGTAATACTGCTGTGCTGTACGACCTCTGGCACATTCAATCTTTATCCAACTTCCTTTAGGTATGATCGTAGCATCGAGTACATTAACCATAATGACGACGGCTTTTTCAAACGACTTTGTGTTTCAAAATTTGGTAATAACACATTCTCAGAAATGTGTTGGGCTTTATTTTCTTTGCACCACTGATCAAATTTAAGGAATTCCTTTTCATATTTCAGTCTTGATTTTTGCGGAAGTAAATTCTCTGTGGCACTGTTTGCTATTTCACGCAATTCAGGTGGCGTGCAAGTTATGCTTTCGTGTTGCTCTTCCATTTCTTTTTAACAAAAATTGCAATACCAAATGGCAATTAGGTATATGTTCGCAAAAATTGAAACTTCAAAATTTTCAATTATTTGAAAAAGCGAACCAGTGCTGCCAACTTAACATTTACAACTAATGTGAAGTAGTACAGAATTTTGAACTAATTTTTGTTTTTTACAATAGAAATCACGCGAAATAGAAAAAAGTGTTATAAATAACTTGTTTCATAAGCTACTTATGAAACTTGTTCTTTAATATAGTATTAGAGGTGCCTCTGCAGAAGGTACTTGTTAGCGCAACAAGAATAACTGTTAATGGGCTGTAAAAATGTCTGTTGCCCAACATGTAGAAATTAAATTAACGAATAAACGATGTCAATTATTAATTGGGTATGGCACCTACCTTTGTTTGTTTGACGATGTTGTAAAATGGGGCCCCAAACTTGTCACAATTGTAGCTCTGCGCGCACGATTGTCGTCTATGTTGTATATATCTTCTATTCAAACATGGTAGGTTCGTTCTTGCGCACCGCACGCACACGTATATACGTCAAGGATTTTTGGGTACCATTACCCATAACCGAATCGTTTTGATATATCAAAATAAAATTCATTTTGAATTATTGAATTATAGAGAGGAAAAAAAAATAGTTATTCTTGCATGAACATTCCGCCCACCAACACGAAGAGTGTTTAACTAAATAATGTTGAAAATAACAAGAAATTACTACTTAAAGCAAATCACAAAAAAAAAACAAAAAAAAAACTTTTAATTAATTAATTGGTAAAGGGCAAAGTTTACCGATGGGTCTACGCAAAGTACCCTTTGCCGTTTTTACGGTAACCACCCTAACATGGCCATCTTCACCAGGGTGAAGAGCAATAAGGCGTCCTAAAGACCATTGTAAAGGTGGTTTGCAATCATCTTTAATAAGAACTAAAGTATTGAGCTCAATCGGGTTACCCGGATCTAACCATTTTGAACGCTGCTGTAAAGTATTCAAATATTCCACACGCCACCGTTTCCAAAATTCAGCATGTAGCCGTTGTAGAAATTGCCAGCGATTTAAGGTGTTTAATTTTAAATGACATATGTCAGGATCCGGTATGGAATTTAATGGATCTATCGTTAAAAAATGACCAGGGGTTAATGATGAAACATCATTAGGATCGGTGCTATGGGAGCAGATCGGTCGGGAATTAAGTAGCGATTCGATTTGGCACAGCAATGTAGAAAACTCTTCTAAACTGAGTCGCTGTTCTCCAACTACTCTAAGTAGATGGGTTTTAATCGATTTAACACCTGCTTCGGCGAGCCCATTAAAATGGGGCCCGGAAGGGGGACTAAAATGCCACTGAATTTCTAATTCTTGAGCGGCTAAACGTGCATTTTCGATAAATATATTATGCGCTCCAACAAAGTTGGTAGCATTATCGCTATAAACATGAGAGACGCAACCGCGACGCGCTACGAATCTTCTAAAAGCCGCTATAAAGGCTTCCGCCGATAAGTCCGAAACGACTTCTAAATGCACCGCCTTGGTGGCATTACACACAAAAACACAAACGTAAGCTTTGTTTGCCTTCAAACCGCGTCTCCGACACATTGTAATAAAAAAGGGACCGCAATAATCAAGGGAGACATAAGAGAATGCTTTAAGGGAGGAAATTCTATGAAACGGTAAGTCACCCATAAAAGGGGTGTAAGACTTAGGTTTAACTTTGAAACATTGCACACATTTTGCTAGAGTTTCCTGGATTGCCCTACGTGCGGATAAAATCCAATACTGTTGTAGTAATAAATAATGCAATGTTTTTGATCCAGGGTGTAAATATTTGCGGTGATTCGCTTCAATAATTAAAGCGGTTAGGCGATGGGACCGGGGTAATAATAAAGGATGTTTTGCCGAAAATGGCAAATTAGAATTTCGAATTCGGCCGCCCACCCTCAGGAAACCATCTCGGTCCAGAAAAAGCGCAAGCCTACGGAATGGTTTTGGCAATAGTTGATTTTTCTGAAGTTTCTCAAGTCAGTTGCCGAAGTTGTGGGTTTGGACATGTTTTACCAAGTACATTAAAGACGCGCGCAATTCTTTAGAAGTAAGAGATCCTGAATGTTTGTCAGTAGGATGACGACAATTATGTATAAAGCGAGAAGTGTATCCCAAGATTCGTTGGATGTAAGTAAGAGATGAGAAACGCTCTAACAAGCGATCTACCATATTGGTAATTACCGCACTGGAGTGAACTAAATATTTTTCTTCCTGTTGAACCTCCAGTTCCGTTTCCGCATGAGAGCATTTATCAATATCGAAGTGCCACTCGTCACGCGGAATACTCAGAAAAGGGGGGCCATTCCACCACATGTGATGATTTATCAATCGTTGTGGCATTATACCCCGTGAAGCGCAATCGGCGGGGTTGCTCTCAGAAGGAATATACTTCCAAATAGAAGATGGTAAAATATCTTGAATGTGGTTAACTCTATTGGCCACAAACGTTTTCCATTTATGTGGGGACGACGAGAGCCAAGCTAACACCGCTTGTGAATCTGACCATGCTGTAATCGTATCAAAGGTTATGTACTGAGAGTATGTGGATGTGATGAATGTAATTAGATTCGCCAACAGTACGGCTCCACATAATTCTAAGCGTGGAATCGAGAGCGTTTTAAGGGAGCGACTTTAGATTTGGCACCAATCAGATAAGTATCAATTGTGTTATGCGTGGATTCTGTTCTTAAGAAAACGACAGCGGCGTACCCGACAGTAGAGGCGTCACAAAATCCATGAAGATCGTATCTGCTAGCGTTTCTGGGAACAATACATCGAGGAATATTAAGATTTGACACTAATTGCATTTCTTGTTTTAGCTGCCTCCAAACTTTGACAATGCTATTGGATGGCACTTCATCCCAGTTGGTTTTAGACTCCCAAAGACGTTGCATTAAATTTTTTGCTAGAAGCGTAATAGGACTTAAAAACCCAAGCGGGTCAAATATTCTGGCAATGTCGGATAGTATGTTCCGTTTTGTGCAGGGTTTATCATTTAGTTGGCATTTATACGAAAAGGAATCTTTATCAGGATTCCAATGAAGACCCAACACTTTAATAAAACTAGGTTCTTCTTTGTCAAACGAAACTGACGGCTGTCTATAATCCTCAGGAATTTCAGAAAGTAAAGTTTGGTTATTGCTAGCCCATTTTCGCAATTCAAATCCACCACATTTGAGAAGAGCAATTAATTGTTTTTGAACTTCAAGGGCGTCAGCAAGCGAAGTGCTGCCTGCGAGAATATCGTCAATATAAATGTGATTCTTAATTATTTTGGATGCCAAGGGATAAGTTTCCGTTTCTCTCTCTGCCAATTCGTTTAAAGTTCTTATTGCAAGGTAAGGTGACGATGATATTCCGAATGACACCGTGTTTAAACGATATACCGATATAGGGTCATTAGGTGAAAAACGCCACAAGATTCGTTGATAGTCTCTATGTTGAGGCGTTACGAGAATCTGTAGATACATTTGCTTAATATCTGCGGTAAATACTATAGGATGGTAACGAAAGGTCAACAAAAGTGCACTAATATCCTTTTGTAACTTAGGTCCGGTTAGTAATGTACCTATCGTTTAAGGATAGTCCCTTTGGGCCTTTTGCAGACGCATCACAAACAACGCGTAATTTTGTTGTTGTGTTTTCTGATTTTAATACTCCATGGTGGGGGAGATAATAACACAAAGATGACGAACTCTTGGTTAGATCCACTACCGACATGTAACCATTTTTAAGGTAATCTCGCATAAATGAAGAGTAAGCGTTATACAAGTCAAGATTTTTAAGTAAACGAGTTTCCAAAAGTAAAAATCTTCGATGAGCCAAAGGGAAGGTATTTCTTAAATCAGGTTCAGAATTTTTGAACGGAAGAGTAACCATAAACCGGCCTTCTCGCGAGTACGAGACACGGTTTCCCGATAAATTAGTTCGCACTGTGCGTCCTCGGAAGAATAGGGTAATTTAGAGGAAATCTCACCTACTTCCCAGAATTTATGTAAAGTCTCAGGTAGAGTGGCTTCATTAATATAAGTGCAATAAGTTTCTACCCTTTTAGTGGTCTCACGAGAACTATGAATTTTCCCCAGCAAAACCCACCCGAAAACGGTATTCAAAGCCGTGGGTTCGCCCTGTTTGCCAATTATCCGGCCTTCTTTAAGAACGTGAGCAAAAACTTCTGCTCCGATGAGCAAATCAATTGATTTATCAGCGTGGAAATTACCATCTGCCAATTCCAAATTATCTAAGTGTTTCCAATTTTGAGCATTGATGTTAAAAGTCGGTAAATCCTGACATAATTTTGAAATAACGATCGCGTCAAACGAAAAAATAGGTCCAGTAGCCTTATGGGGTTGGATAGCACATGCCGCGACACCCTTGGCAGAAATAGAGTGCATCTGATTTAATCCAAAAATCGCAGTAGTTAAGGATCGTTTAGTTAAACAAAGACGATGAGCACATTTTTCGTTAATAAAATTTGCCTGATTAGCAGAATCCAACAATACTCTAATAGCATGACTATTGCCCTTAGCGTCAAAAATATCTACGATAGCGGTTGCTAATAGAACAACAGTTTCAAGTCCCAAAGTGCTGGTTAAAGTAGTGGTAGCACTACTGGTCGATACACCAGACGGAGTAGCAGCTGGAAGTTCTGAAAACGAGGAGTCAACTGCTTCCACACTTGAATCAGTTGCGGTTCTTGTAACGTGAAGAAGAGAATGATGACGACGTTGACACGTTCGACACCGATAACGCGAAGTGCACGTTTTGACTTGATGAGAAGGGCGTAAACAATTTACACATAAGCGATTATTTTTTACAAAAGAAAATCTATCTGCAGTTTACTTGGCGAGAAAAGACGGACATTGGGGTATATAATGGTCACCCTTACACATTAAGCAGGCGTTTGTTGATAAAGTGTTTACAAAGGAGGAAGACGAATAATTGTTACTTTTATGCATTACTTTCAAAGTACTCGCTAAGGGTAAATGCTGTACAGATTCTAACGCTTTACATTTATTTTCCAGAAAATCGCTCAAGTTTTGAAAGGTAGGCATTTCTTTCGCTCCGTACTCCACTTCAAAATCTGTACGCGTAGCTACGTCCAATTTTTGTAAAAGATTATTAAATAAAAGGAAATCCCAATGCTCTACTGCAAAACCTAAAACCTTTAATGACGACACCGATTCACTAAATGTGTCTAGAAGTGCCCTAAATTCTTTTACAGAAGGATTTTTTAAAGTTATGCTGCTCATTTCATTTAAGGCGTTGGTAGCCAATAATCGTTTATTTTGATAACGCTTAACCAAACTATCAAACGCTATAGAATAATTATCTTCAGTTAATGGAACACCTTTTAATAAATTCAAGGGCGCTTTATCAACAAAAGACAACAAGTATTGAAATTTTTCAATATTGGCTAAAGAGGTGTTTTCGTGAATTAATTTTTTAAATAAATCGTAAAAGGTAGGCCAATTTTTCAAATTTCCGTCAAAGACCGCGATAGAGATTTTGGGTAATTTAACATTCGACTCATTTCTTACAACTGGAGGAGGCGCATTTTCAACCGAAACAGAAGCCTGGAACATATCGTTATAAAGCGTCTAAAAGTCTTGTAATAAAAGGTATCAATTTCCCTACGAACAATATCCTGACCTTCAAATTCCTCATCTTCTTTGAGTAACATTATAATATTATTGTGAATTTCACCGAATTTTTCAAACGCACGTTCCAAACCTTCGAATCTAGCCTTAAACTGAGAACGTTCTAATAGATCCGTTCGAGCTGATGTGCCTGAGCGATAAGCTTCTGTAATTCTAGAAGCGTAAAGGGACCTCTTCGCCTCAAGTCTTTTTAAGTTTTCTGCTGCCATTGCCATATTGCCAAAGTACAAATTAATTTATAAATTTACGTAATAAATAAGGATAGGATGGGATGTAGCGATAAACAATTTTCAAATAGCCGGCACTGCCCAACAAAGACTACAATCTAACGATAAGCGCGCACCTAATGGATAAGGTTAACAATTGACGCATGTAAAAATGTACTTATACGAAATTTAAATGAAATTGCTATTCAAGATGGTTAGATACGTGTACAAATCGAAACAAATTACGTTCTTTTTCCAAAAAAAATCAAACAATCCTGCGTTCGAAGGACCAAAATGTTAGCGCAACAAGAATAACTGTTAATGGGCTGTAAAAATGTCTGTTGCCCAACATGTAGAAATTAAATTAACAAATTAACCAATAAACGATGTCAATTATTAATTGGGTATGGCACCTACCTTTGTTTGTTTGACGATGTTGTAAAATGGGGCCCCAAACTTGTCACAATTGTAGCTCTGCGCGCACGATTGTCGTCTATGTTGTATATATCTTCTATTCAAACATGGTAGGTTCGTTCTTGCGCACCGCACGCACACGTATATACGTCAAGGATTTTTGGGTACCATTACCCATAACCGAATCGTTTTGATATATCAAAATAAAATTCATTTTGAATTATTGAATTATAGAGAGGAAAAAAAATAGTTATTCTTGCATGAACAGTACTTATACCAAGTTCTATACTACTTCGGTATTTACCTTACGAATTAGGAAAACCTAATCCGGAGTAGCCGGCAGAATGCTCGAAACTGATCTAAGGAAATTTCCATCTCTGCCACAGATGAAAAATTCACCTCAACCCAGGTTCGAACACCCGACCTCCGGATTTATAATCCAACGCTCTACCATTGAGCTACAAAGCCGGTATGTAACTAATGTGTTTCCGCGACATTCTTTGGTTTCGTTGCGTGGGCTCTTTACACCAGTGTTGTCAATATTTAGGTTCCAATCCTCGTACCACCTATGGCTATAATTAAAATAATTACAAACATATAGCTTAAATAGTTATTTATTTTTTATTTGCCTATTATATGCCAATTATATCTGTCATATGAGATATATAAAGCAATCTATGACGCCCGAGGGCATAATGGATTGTCATTTCATTATGCCCTCAAACGGCCTGTCGGTAGTTATACAATGCAATAAACAAAGATGCTACTTGATATAAAGTTGGCAAACAATAATCATGACATTTGTATATTAGAAATGCATTATTTGGAACGATGAAAAATAAAATGTTGTATGCACCTCAGGCATTACTCGATATTTAACCCTCGGGCAACTTATAAATCCCTCGAGCCGGAAGCCCTCGGGCTCTGTCGCCCTTGGCATAAAGATCGCCTTAATGCCCTTGATACATACACAAATATACTGACCGTCAGCCAAGACAGTTCAATTATTTCAGCTTTACCACTTCTAGAATAGCAGCAAATTATTGTTTAATATAGGTGTCTTCGGTGATGATCTTCATACTCAAACATTTAATGTTGAAGGTTTGAGTTCTTCAAGTTGATATGATATTACTTCACTTTATCGACTTACTTGCAGACAGGTTGGTACAGCGACTTGCTGTATTAAAAGTAGAATTATTTAGTTGACTTGTGCAATTAAGATTTCAGTGGATGTCCTACTAACCTTTCAACCCGTATCGGACGTGTAGAAGGCTTTTTGAGGTGCCTAATTTTGAATGTGAACAAGGTGCGCAAACGGCAAATGTAATGGTTGCATTTGCATATCTCTGTAAATAACTTCCCAAAGCTCCACAAGTCATAAGGTACATTACAGTTTACAAAATAAATGCGGTGTCACTCATGAAACAGCAGATTATCTTTGAAAGATTAGGGACCGAGCACAACACAATAATCTCACGAGATTCAGCTGGCACTTGACTAATTATCTATTAAGAGCTTATTATGATTAGTACCTCCATGCCGGCATTACGAAGATAAATTTGTAAACATTTTGTCGTAAAAACGAATTAAAAAAAGATCCCCTTCATGCAGATTATTTAAACGCGGGGAAAATCGTAAACATTTTATATCCCTTTAAGAATTAAATTAAAATGTATTTTTAAAAACATCAAATTAAAACGAGTTAGTTATTAAACATTGTGATACAAAATTCATTACGTTTCTCCCCTGTTTCAATGATGTAGAACCGTTAAATAAAACAAAATATCCCTTAATCTCGTCATTTCGGTATGTGAGCATTGTTTCATATACACCATTCACTAAATGAAAGCGTTGCTTCTCTACGGCTGGTTTTCTACAGACTACAATCCAAAATAATTGCTTCCAACAGCAATTCTTTTGTAAAAAAAAGGAAGGTACGGCTTTGGCCAGACATTTCTACTTTGCTGAAACATGACTATTAATATACGCATTAAGTAATAAAATAATATTATCTAGTTTTAGAAGGTAACCTGTATCGAAATGAAATTGAATTTCTTTTAGTAAACCATGTTAAAATTTACGAGAGTAAAATAAAAATCGGTATAAAATATGGATGGATATACGTCACGGCGAACAAAAGTTGTACAAGAGAGAATCGGAGTAAATACGAAATTTGTTGAATTATTACTTGTCTTTTTCAATAGAAAAATAAACACAAATACAAAAATTGGATAATTCGTCTCATTTTTATATACTTAATGCGGCGTGGAAGAAAAATTAGGTCTATTTTATGTTTGGTTCTGAATGAAAAGTTTATACAATTTTCTTATAGCTTCGGGGAACTACATTTCAATTTAACTTTCGTTTATTTGGACGCAGCAGAATGTAGAAATGATATTATGCCTTTTCAGAGTACCTATATCCAATGTAAAACAGGATTGTGTGATGTATTCCGATGCACTATATTATACAAAATATGTTTATTAACATTCATTTACATACTTACCGTGCGTTGTTAGCATCCACTGCTTTCGAAATATCGTCGTGTATACGGCATTAATGAGATACCCTTCTGATGTGGCCCGCTTTGTGTACTCTGGAGAACCGTTTGCACTTAATCTTAAACTTTTCTTCGATATTATTCGCTTCTTCAGGGAGAATTCGTTCAGTTTTTCAAAACTTGCAAATACCAACAATTCCTCGCTTGTTCATCTTTTGTAGTGCCACGTACATTTTTTAAACAAAAATAAATTTCATAGAAACTGTGATATTCACTCCCATAATACAAGGACTAACACTAAAATCCATCTACCACAAACACATTCCTCCAAATTCAGTAACATAAACATGTCCCTTCCTTTTAATAGATTGTTATTTTTGTATGTTTGTTTTTTACTATTTCGTCATATTGTGTTATTTTATAGTACCTACCCAGATTTTACCTTGTCTTGTCGCCTACAATTCTCCGTAATTTATTAATAAACTTATTATTATTATTACTTACAAACAGGAAGACAAATGAATTAACGAACTGAATTTCCTCGCGTTAACATTAACGACAAAGGCAAAAGATAAATTAAACGGCACTTTACAGTTGATTATACTGCTGTGGCCCCACGTTGGGCACCATTTATAAATGCTGTGTGCACCGGTCCGTAGGCCAAAAAGACCGTACACAAAACACCTACACAAACCTAGCTAGCTCAAACCTTTATCCTTCCCGGAACAAAACTTCTCCCCAGCACAGAGGAGGAATTCGACTCTTTTCTCAGATAGTGGGTTAGATCAAAGACCTTAAATTCCAAATCGATCCTAAGAATTTTGATTAAATAAAATGGACCTTGGGCAAGTATTCAAAGAAAACAGTAAATTAAAGGAAATCAAATCGTTCGAAAGACAAACACAGAAATTAATGTGAGAATTACAAATTTCAGTTTTAATGATTACACAATAAAAAAAACAACAAGGAAAACAAACAATTAATTAGATATTACAAAGAAACAAAAAAACTAAAATTAAAACTTAATTTTACTTACATTCGGTACATGTCCAAAACTACTAATCCCATATACGGTACACAAAAAAAAACAACAAAATTCAAAATTACACCAAAAAAAAACACTCAAGTCGGTGCCGACCACACCTAAGTGACGCACTTACTGAAGGTCCAAACTTCCAAAACTGCCGCCACACAAACCTGCCGCAACTCGGCTTGCCACTCCGTAAAACTCCACCAACTTCCAAAACTGGCTGGCCTCTACACAATCCAAACTACTGCGGTAACTCGCCGAAGCGAAAATAAACAAACTTCACTCAACTCAAAAACTGCCCTGACTGGCAACAAACTGACGAATAAAACTTCAAAACTCCCAAAACAAAACTTCAAACTTCAGCAAATGTGGATCTGCTTTCAAACTCAAACCCTTCTTCCAAAATTACAAATTAAAACAGCCAATGATAAGCAGTTGCCAACAGAAAATATCCCCACTAACGTAACTAGAAGTAGAAATTATTTTTATAATCAATTTTTAACCGACATTGAGATAACACATAGCTTAAAATTCTAGGAAAAATAGACTTTTCTATTTTTTAAACACAAAGAAAAGGCAATAAATAACATCCACCTGTCAATTAAATTAAGCGTTTACAATGATAGCAGAATAAAAGCGATATAAAATTTTCAGAAATCTACGTCAAATAAAATCAAAAATGAGATTAAAATGTAAACAATACAAACCTTGACCTCTTTTTCGTAACAATAATTGCTGTTGAAGTACTTAACGAACGACACAAAACAAAAATTTAGGTTATGAAAATTAATTATATTGAAACCGCCCTTGTCCATTCTAGTTAAGAATCCCAAAATTTCGTCCTGCCAGACAAAATAACACAGCAATACATTAGCATATTCTATATTTCATGTAATCAAATGGCAGAGCGATTCATCACGATTGTAGCAAAAATGTATACCAAAGGAAAAGACACGACAAAAGCTATTCCAGCTAAGCAGAACATATCAATCATGGGTTGCTGAACTTGTTTTAGCATTTCATAAGAGAAGAGCAATAGGAATGCCAAAATCAAACCTAAATCCATTTAATTCAAACTTACGTAGCCCATTAATAAATGGGTTTCGGATTGCGATATATAGGTAAAAGGAAGATAAGTTATTACATTAAAACAAATGGCATAACCTAAAAAGAAACGTGTTAATGAATAAGGAATCCTATGAAAGTAAATTTACCTCGAAAGGGGACAACCAGAGCCTACTACAATTACAGTAGGCACTGGTACAACCATACCCCATTCACGTAAATAGATAAATTGCTCCTCTGGAATTTTCCACTTCAGACATCTACATCTTTGGCAAAAAGGATCTGTCATTTCAACGACAAAAGCAAAAGTGATATTGTCTCAATCCCAATGGTAGCAATTACTCCTAACACAAAGAGCGCGTTTAGTCAGTCAAACCCAAACTAAGAGTACATTCAATGAAACAACGGGACGTTACAATAAGCAAAAGGTCTCGAGGTAGTCATGTGTTTAATAAAAAAGGTGAGTTTTTCGAGAGGCTAGAACATTAAAAACGTTAATCGAAAATGCAGAGGCGTCAAAAAGGCACAACACTGAATTGCCGTGGTGAAAATGAATTACAAAAATACACGTCAGAAAGATTACTCAAAAAAACTCAAAACTGAAAGTAAAGGGTTTGATATATTTCAGCTGTGCAAATAACCACTAGCATTAAGAATACACCGTACTCATTATCTCCATAAGAAATGTGTTTTAACTTGGTATGACAGCAGATCGCTTACTCTAATGCCAAATTTGGAAACTTACATGTTCCGTAAGTTTTTGTAGTTCTATTAGACGCGTGTTCGGCATTTTCGAACTGATCAACGTCAATATAATTTTATAGTTTCTACGCCTTTGTGATTAACGCCACCAATAATCTTCTTTCCGATTGACTTATCGGTTAAACGTACGAAGGGGCTATAATTCCTTCGACTTCACAAATCCCTTGCAACGTGATAAGATTTACAGTAAGAGGGGTTGAGGATGAAACGGAACATATGTCACATAGGCGACATCGCCATAAGTTTTCGATAGCAATCGCTAGTTTCTCTAAAGACCATTAACTTTGGTTCTTCACGTCCCGAGCAGTTAACACACTGCGCATTCGATAACTGCCGTCGTGAGGGCGTTAAAGGATCCGTAGTTATAATAGATCCACACCAATTGTTGCAATGTCTTAACAAAGTTGGCGAAAGAAATTTAATCACGTACTGAAAATGAAGCGAACGGCTTGTCGCCATGATTTTAACAAGTTTAACACACGTCGCAAGTGTTACCTTTGAACATTACATTAGTTTCACACAACTTGATAATATATAAGGAAGTAATCGTACATGCGAAGTGCTCTAAACTCGTGCAGAAATGTTCTACTAACTTTTGTAATGTGGCAGTAACGCAAAGTATAAAACTGAACGGTTAGATCTGAAGAAAGCAATAATCCGCACGCGGCTGACGTCGTTATAACCAGATATAACGTTAGGATTCAGATTTGAAGGGCCGCCTCGCGGAACGAAACTTGCCGCAAATAAACAAAATGTCATTAGTCAAGCGGCTGCAGCATCCTCAAGTCAAATCGGCAAATGGAGGCGGTGTTAATGGCCGATTTATATAACTGCTACGCCAGACTCGAGCAAGAACAAGTCCGACAGTCATATAAACTGAATAGTAATCAACATTATGTAGATTTTGATAATTTGCATAGTTCATGAACAATTTAAGGAAGCTAATTTTATAGATGCAAATGTGAGTACATGAGACAGCGTCAAAGATAGAGTGGACTCTGTTACTGACGTGATACTATACGTTATGTGACAGTAAAACCCTCGGTACACCAACTACATTATCCTTTTGTATAGATCGGGGAATTTCACGTTTTACAAGCTAGAAATGCACGTTTGCAAGACAAACGTTTCCGCTGTTTCTCCGTAATTTTAATCTAGTCTCATTCTAGAGATGGTCGCATCTACCAAGATTAACAAAAAAGTTGGCGTTCATTCTACAATTATTTCCAGGAACATATGTATACAAGAACATGTTAATTCCGTACGAAATTTTGAACGCGTTTAGTATGACTTGTGAAGTAGTTTACGAGGTAATCGTTAATGATAGATAGTAGCCTTGATGTCTACAATTTTGCAGTATTTTCAGACTCCATATTTAATAGTTCAAATAGTGCAACATACAGTGCTATTTATTAAGAAGTAGACAGGGATTTACGTGTACAGAGGACTTGTGGGAACAAGTACAAAAATAAAGTTTAACAAATGATGGGCGGACACGCATATGCAAGAACTTTGGATGCTCATTCCCTATTTCAAGTTATCGAGTATCGGCCATTTGATTTGGGATTCCTGCCAGGAAGATAACCGTCTGTCTGACCCTGACGTCAAAACTCTTCATCTAGCCAAAGCAACCATATTTAAACTAATTAATATGACAACCAGATGTGTATTTGCTTTAAAGCTATTTTGGATGCATAAAATTAGGCGCCCTTCATAAGAGATTTTGTCTTTTAAAAGTAGACATAGGGCCCATTTAGGATTTATATGAAATTGTTTAATACCGTTTGAATTATAATATGCGTAATGATTCTTCTATAATGTCATTATATCAAGCCTGTATACATACTTTATGTCACTATGTATAGTACTTTACGTGACTATATACGAGCCCGGTCACATTGGACCAAGATAAATATGCAAAGCAATTTTCTGAATTAGAATTTGTCATACTATTATAAATTTAACGAATATGATTAAGCTTATTTGATATTATGTGGTTTTGACAATTAATCATCAATATCTAATGCTAGAAGTAACGTCTATTGGTTTTGGTCCAATATACATATGCGCCTGGGACCGTACGTGTAAGGGATGCCGTTCCGCCTACCTTTTACTTGTGCTTCCGCCGTTACTAATTCGACATTTGTTTGATATTCGTTAAGGGTATAGCATAGGGAAAACTTTACGCTAAATTAAGAAAAACAACGATAACGAACTCCGAAATGTATTATTTATACACAGCATGAAGCCGAAAAATAAAATAGAGCAGGCAGGAATAATTACGTCGATTATTATTTTTATTATATCACTCGCCTTCTCCCAGGCTACATGATAGTGTTAGGACCCTAGATTTTACATTGTGTCTTGTATTTTAAGTTGCACTTTTAGAGATCGTCGTCTGTCAGTTCTTCTATTTGAAGTAGCACAGGGACAAGGTAAATTAAAGACATCGTAAGAGTTAATTAGGTTTATTCCTTAATTAACATTTAGAAAGCGCACGGGGGTTCCAGAATAGTCAAATGGCATTTTTTTACTAATACAATAGATTTGTTGTCATTTGGAAAACTTTATGCTCAAACATATCATCTGAACAAATTGTGGTCAAATTGCTACCATTGCGAACATTTATATTATGATTATAAGGGCTACTTGCAAATACTATATCTCTAATTCAATTAATTAATGTTCATTGAATAGAATTTACCTTGTAGTGCAGTATTCCGATAGTGAGTTCGCACTTTCCTCTGCCAACGGATACCTTAGACCACCCACTCGAACGCTTTTTTGCAAGTTAAAAACTACCATTCCTTTCGACCCCATGTTAAACGATTGGCCATGCTCGAACGTAATTTTTTTTCTGTTAGTGCTTTTGTTACACAACCAAATTCTGTTTATTTAGTTTAGTCATGAACTATATGCACTAAAAGAAGCTTCGAAACTGTCGACGTCGATATTGTTTTCCTTAGAAAAACTGGTTTACATTTCAAACACGGAGTCAACCATCATACATATTACCAAAAATAGGGCATCTAAAACTAGAACGACTACAAGTTCGTGATTTCGATTGGATTCATATGAAGATAAAGATTAGTATTGCTTAATTACGAATTAATCACTATCTATCCAACAGGATCGTGTACCCACTCCTGGGTAATCACTTCCAGCGTGCTCATTAAAATAAATTCTCGGTGAGAAATGGTCGTGCGTTCAAATAAAAAAAAAACTGAGGGAGTTGGTCTTTAATAAATCCAAAATTGTTAAGTATCATAAATGACAATAATTAATTTTCAAATGATTAATACGGGCCAAAAGCATGCTTCCAGACTCTGCATTAAAGTACAAAGTTTAATAAAAAAATTGGATATTGTAAAACCTGGATTATCTGACCCATAAATGACTTGCAGAAGTGGAAGTAGGTAGATGTTCTCTTGGTTATGTACGCAGTAATCAATTGCCCGACTCACCCATGACAAGCTTAAAGCTGGTTCTTTAAGGGTAATTACTTTTCTTAGGTAGCTACGGCTATATCGTGAGTGTATATTTGGTGTAGCGGTAAATAAGTTTAAAACCCAGTCGCTTTCTAGATGCCCTAATAACAAAATCCAGAATTACCTAGTGAATTATTTATTTGGTTTGACTTACCCTTCAGAAGAAGAGGCTTTGCACTACATTCGCCGGCTAACGGCCTTAGCGAATCAAATTCTCTTATTCTTGATAAAAATTAATTTAATTGCAAATCTGCGCTGGGCGCTGGTCTTGTCAATACGGCATTTAGCAAGCAAGTCCCTTATCTTTCAATGACATTCTATTTCGTATAAATTGGGAAAACCGTAAAACGTAACAAGTATAAGAATACATCCTGATTTGTATGCAACAAAATATACGTTTTATTGCATATAAATCTCGCTGTTTTCGAAAATTAACTTAAATTAAGTAGCAATACACTGAAATACTACAATCGCTTCAGTACCTACTTGTAAGACACCAGTCAATCCTTTCTCGATGTGCCACACGACAGTAGACAAGGTAACTATTACTGCCGGGATAGCATTTTATTTAACCCATCGCATCACGCAAATTTTTCCTTGATTTTTGAGTTTGTGGAACGCACTGTACATTTTAAGGGTACATAACATATTGTATACTTATTTTTTTCGGACAAAACATTTTTTGCTACGTTTTAACTTTATTAAAAAATCTACACAGATTCCACGTGTGAAAATTGGCTATACTATTACCCATTTTAACTTAGACCAACATGTTATTTATCTTTCATTTTCAAATTTTATAATTGTCTCGATGATGGGATCAAAACCCGAAATCGATCGCCATAGAAAGTATTAAATCTTTAGTTCGCCATCAAACGTCACATCCATAAGATCAAGGACTAATAATGGAACAATTCATAAAACATAAAAAAATACATATTTACAAATTATTATAAATAAATCACGTCAGCGGACGACAGTAGGCACCAACCTAGATATAACGTCGGCGGAATGGGCGGACGGACTAGAGTGCCACCAAGGGATACAGCCTTGCCCCTGGTGAAGGTCGGCGGTAGTAGCGGTTTGCGGAACGGCCTCGGGTTTACATCAGAGTAAACGGCAGCTCCAGGAATCGAACGAGTTTAGCATATGCCGGCCGTCACTTCGGGGGTACTAAAACAAAATTACAGTAATTTCCCTAGCAGCAAAATACAAATTAATTAGCGGTGTCTACGAGAAAGCAAATGCAGGAAAACGAAGGGGGATGCCCTGATAATTAATGGAACAGAAAGTAGACAAAAGCTTACCTTCGGAACGGTAGAAATTATTATATTGTGATCAAAACGGAGAAAATTTATGTTTCTTGAGGAGGTACTGCTCAAGTCCCTTTATGCCAGGTCGACGTGTGAAGATTCCCGGTAAAATTCAATGAATTTTTTAAGAAAACGTCGCTGTCAAAGTGTACCGGTAACTCCAATCTTTGCCAAATTATGACGCAGATTGCTATATTAAACTCTAGGTAGCGGAAAATGCCGTTCTTTGGAATATACTGTAGCAATTAAGGAATGAAGTTAGAAAAACGTTACTACAACTTTAATATACCTATGTATCTTGTACAAACCCTCGGGCGTTACGCTGTTTGTATTTTCTTAATTGTTTATATTGGATCCTTTTATTAAAGCAAACCACCTCAAGCGAACAAAAAGTATCGATTCGTTTACTGTAATAAAGCTCTTAGTATGTAAATTTTTTTTGCAAAAAACCCGCACATAGAAACGCTTTTATTGTCATGTGTAATAAAACTCGGATGTTTAGGCGTTGAACATATCACTCTAGGCGAACATACCCGCCATACACCCAAAGTAGCAAACTTACCTTTTATAATAATTTAGTACTCACATATAGATGCAAGTTCCACTATTTCATTTTTCCGTATGCAACCGCCGCTTGCGTGGGGAAATAAAACCTGCATAAAATAAAATAAATAAATCAGGATTCTATGCTACCTATCTTATTACCTTTTACTACTCGTACATTTGCTTACATAGTACACGATCACGTTTCCAGACGGTTGTAAGCATGAAGAGTCTTAAGCATTCTTGTTTTGATGTAAAATACAAATAGACGTTAACCGTCGGTAACGTAAAACCAATTTCGAACGCAATTTAGCCACTAGCCACCGAAAATCCGCTTAATTTCCGAAAATTTAGTATATTACGCACGGTAATTTTTGTTGATGCTTCGACGAGAGTTTAGGTAATCTCGCCATAAAAGTATTAGATCACTCTTAACGCTTTTACGTTTATCCGGTCACGTCTCCAGATATCATCAATAGTAGGGCTGCACGGGTTCTAGCGCAACTTCCGGCCAAATTACATGTAATTTCCCATAAGGAATTCTAAGGTTCGTTTGGGCTTTTTTTGAGCACTTCTGGTCAGTGCGCATGCGCGCTCCGCCCCTTTGCGCAGGCGTCATTTGGACACCATCTTTGCGCAGGCGTCATTTGGACACCATCTTTGCGCAGGCGTCATTTGGACGCCATCTTGGAATCCTCAAGTTCTTGGAATCCTCAAGTTCTTGGTATCCTCAAGTTCTTGGAATCCTTAAGTTATTGGAATCCTCAAGTTCTTGGACGCCATCTTGGAATCCTCAAGTTCTTGGAATCCTCAAGTTCTTGGTATCCTCAAGTTCTTGGTATCCTCAAGTTCTTGGAATCCTCAAGTTCTTGGACGCCATCTTGGTATCCTCAAGTTCTTGGACGCGCCATCTTAGAATCCTCAACTTCGACCCCTTCGTACCCTGAAATTTTTTTTTTAAATGGAACGGATTCGAACCGCCAACCATTGGATTACAAGTCCTATAGCATAACCACTGAGCTAATTAGACTATTA
The DNA here is from genome assembly GCF_008802855.1 of Photinus pyralis. Taxonomy (NCBI): domain Eukaryota; kingdom Metazoa; phylum Arthropoda; class Insecta; order Coleoptera; family Lampyridae; genus Photinus; species Photinus pyralis. The sequence goes on along the minus strand of NW_022171208.1, from coordinate 10,060 downwards.
TGGTATAATGTTTGGATAGTTGTATTTATATCGAACCTCCTGAAATTTTTTTTTAAATGGAACGGATTCGAACCGCCAACCATCGGATTACAAGTCCTATAGCATAACCACTAGGCTAACTAGACTTGTATGATATAATGCTTGGATAGTTGTATTTATAACGAACCTATTTTAAGGGTACGGAGGCGCCATCTATTGGCGTCGTAATGCATATAGAGGTAGGAAATTGTAATTTCAGTCGTCAAGTGCGAGGTCCCTCATTCTAACCTATTTTAACGGAACGGAGTCGCCATCTATTAGGATTCGTATAGGTATAGGAAAGTATAATTTCAACCGGCGCCCCGGCATTGATGAGACATCAAACGGTTAGATACGAGGGTTCAGGAGAGAGATGCAAGGGAGGAGAATTCTAACCTATCATTCCATCTCGGAGGTAGCTCCCCCATTTGAGAGACATACACAAGGGGGCCCCATTCTAACCTACAACCAGAACAGGGGCGGGTAGGGAAATAAAACAACAAAAACAAAATGTAGGGCGTTTTTATTTAGAGCTGAAATAGCGATTTGAAGTTTATTATTACAATTAAAGCGCTTACTCTACTTACATAAAATTTGCGTCGAAGAGGACCGACGACGGCAACGCCCCTATTTTTTTTTGGATGCCGACATTGTTATTCATAATTGGAAATCCCCGCTCCGTTCTACACATAGGTATATAATTAAAACGTAATACATGGGGGGGGGTTTTATACCTCGCTGGGTTTATCCCGCCGAAAATAATAGTAGTTTCTTGTTCTACAAATATACGGTTAAAACGTATAGTAATATACATGCAGGTTTACCTCGACTCCTCGCAAAAATGATTGCACATTTCTTGATCTAAAATAATAACTATTAAGTTGTGAAAGCAATATGAAGATGTTACTCACTCGACATTTGCAGCTAAATAAGCACGAATGTAAATGTGTTATCAGTTAGAGAAAAAAATAACCGCGGTTATGGGAGAGGATGCTGCAATCTCGCAATAATTCGATAGTATTTAATTATAGCATCAACGTCAGGAGCTGTAGATACCGATGTGAGCTATTTCGTAGGGTGGGGGAGCTAACCCCTAATCCTATCCCCAAGGAACTACCCCTAGTTTTATATAGTAGCTCTTAGGGTCTAAGGCAGCCCCCTGGTTTTTTATAGTAAGACGTAGAAGCTATCCTCAAAGAGAACAGAGTTCGCAGATGTCATTATTCTAATAATTGGTATGGGAAGTTTCAATCTTGCGATAGTGTTTATTTATAGCAGCGCGTGCTCGCGAATTTGATATGGTACTTTATCCCATTTCATTTCCATATCGACACCTATATACGGGTTTATTGTGTATGAATGCGTAAAGTGCGAAAATTCGTGCATCCGCAATCCGATTTCAATAAGTGTGTATGTGGATATATAGACAGGTGGCTGCTTATATACATCAGGTAAGCCCTTTTTCAATTTTTGGTTGCTTATAATTTACTTTTCTTAGGGATACGTGTCCATGCGCGCATAATTTGCAGTTTAATGAAAAGCGTGACATTTTATTGTATTTATTCAGCGATTATTTTATATGGGCGTTTATAAGTAATAAGCTGACAGCAGAAAACATAGTCTACATCAGAGTTGGACCGTAAGTATCAAAATTATTTTGTAATAAAAAGCCTACATTGATATCTTTTTTAGCCGATATCAAACCTCAATGGAGGATTGCCTTCATCATCATCATGGTTAAACGGTCGCAAGCGCCGTAGCTTTATTATTATAATACCTATATAATATCTTAGATTTATTGATGGGAAGTAGGTAGAGGATAATGCCGTTGCGATAAATAAGATAACATTGTGAATATTATGTATTACACCAACTTTAGCTATATCTATATTAAGAAAAGGCTTATCATATAACCTTCATATCAATTACAGCTATTAAGAAAAGTTTCGTATGGGGCTAAATCAATATTTTTCTTGAATCAAAGTTTATGTGCCGATAATACCTGTGATAAGGCAAGCTTCTTAAATCAAATTGATACACTTGGGGCAGCACCTTCATAATACGTGTAAGCATACGATTTAAAACAGATGTGTTATTAATTCCTGCAATCAAAGTGCTAGGATATAAATTTTTATTACTCTAGTTAGAATAGTGCTGTTATATAAACTCTCACAAATTTTGTTAATTTTTCTTGGATTTAAGTTTATATGGTGATAATACCCGTGCTAAGGCAGGCTTCTTAATCCCGAACAGGATAGAGATGGACGTTGGGTGGGAGGAGGTGCCTCAAGACTTGTTTACGGGAGAAAGGAAGCTAACTTTATGTACTGTTAATATCTATGATACGACACGCTTCTTAAATCAAATTGATACACTTTGAGCAGTACCTTCATAATACGTGTAAGCGTACGATTTAAAACAGATGTGTTATTAATTCTAGCAATCAAAGTTATAGGATATAAATTTTTTATAGCTCGAGTTAATGTAATGCTATAGATTTCGCTGCTGTTTAAAGTTTAACAAGTTTTCGCAATTTTTCTTGGGAACTAAGTTTATGTGCTGATAATATCTGTGATAAGGCAAGCTTCTTAATTCCAAACTAGGATAGAGATGCTTCTGGCGCCTTAAGACTTTTTACGAGAGAAAGGATAACACCGTATAGCATTATGGATAAATACCTAACCACTGCATCTTATTATTTTAGGTAAGAGCTTAGAACACGGATACAATCATAATCTATGCAGTGGGGCGGATAAGAAAAACAGAACAAAATTTAACAGGTTTATTAATTCTGGAAAAAAAATATTCATTGAAGTATACATTATAATTGAAATGATAACACTTACATAGAACACCCAATAGGTGTGTTTGAGTTCCAGGTCTTTAAAGACCTGGAACCTCGTTCCCTGGAAGTCATCTTCCTCAATCTTTACGGAGCCGGGGATTGTTCCCCGACCCCGTAAAATCGCAACATGTTCCTAAATAAGAGCTAATTAAAATACGGTATGATGCATGAAAAGTACTTACAGATCCATATTTTTCTATTAGATGTGTTCGGAGTTCTCGTTCTACAAATATATGGTTAAACGTGTGATAGATATGCGGTGTATTTACCATAGGCCGTTTGCACGCCTCCGAAGACGATGGCCGCACCTTGAGCTGAAAAATTACATACATTAAGTTTGATGAAAAATAGAAAAGAGCTCATTCTTACCCGCCATCCTCGTAACAAATGCCTATCAAACGATTTCTAGGAGGAGTTTTATTTATTGCTATCCATTTAGACAGGAAACCTGCACAGATTGCATAGCTATGTGACAAACGAGGTCATAGGAAGCTTGATACAAAGGGGGTATGCAGATAAACATTCAATAAAAATTTATATCCTTCACTCATCATATTCAATATCGCCATACCTGATATTATATAGGTAAAACAGTTGGTACAGGCCGGTGATAGATTTATATTATTATCGATCAAAGCACCCTATTAGTTTTGAAAATGCGTACGTATGCTCGTAGGTAGTGTATTATTGTAGAAGGAGGTCTACTTTGAAGGTGATGCGATAAACTTGAATACATACTTTTCGTTTCATTGACCAATTCCATATACCTTTTGAGTATTACCTCAACCTATTCAAAAGCCGGCTGTTTCACTACATCGACTATCGTTATGCCCTAGAGATGAGTAGATTTTAAATTTTGCTATAACTAAAGTTTAACGATACCTATATTCTATTATTTACTCACGAGCTGCCGCCATTGATAATTTCGTAAAGCGTAGCTGATGAAATAATTAGCTTAAGATTACGACCCAAGGACACCTATATAGTTGCATTGTTTTAATAGGAAAAGCATAAATTCTTTCTAGAAATTTTGCGGGACATGATAGTTAGACTCGAGGATATATAGGTGCAAGACTAACAGGAAACCGTTAGAACTTGTAGGCGTTTAAGCCAAAGGTGTCATATTGATAACAATAGAACCGAAGAAGCGCGTTATCTATAAAATTGCATTGGATGATGTGACCGCTTTATACTGAATAATACTATAATTTTGATTTTACATAATCAGGTATTTGTGTAAAAGCGCTCCGGATTTGCCGAAAGAGCTTGCAATTTATAATGGAAAGCAGGTGGCTTAGGTACAACGGCAAGCTACCTGGTTAATTCATAACCATCACGGAATTAAATGGGAGCATGGTCATACGCCATCCTACATGTTTCCAACTATACTTCGCCAGTTAATATCATCATCAGACCAAGTATACGTTCAAGGAAAAGAAAAAGTCGATTTCATTCGAAAAACTCTATCGCAAAATGTCGCCGAGGTGGAAGAAGAACCAGCTTTACCTAAATTAGAAGCATGTTGCTACTATCATGTACGCTCACTTTGCTGTTGCGCTTTATCTAACGTTTATTATATTTATAATACTCATGTAATTCAGTAATTTTCCAAATAAAACAACCAAATTCAATCATTTTTACTATATTGCAATTGATACATCTTAATACGACTACATAATATGGGCTCCAAAACAGCTGCAATGCGTTCTATTTTACATTTGAAGCGGTACCTATCTAATGCGATAGTTTCCCACGGACCCTTTCTTGCTTCTCTGTGAGCATAGGACCAAGCTCGCAAGATATAAATTTTATTTTGTTTCATTGCGTCAAGCATACAAACGAGTCTGAGAATGAGCTTTTTAAGCAAAACTTGCTATTGTACAGCTCTTTTTTCTTCCTTCTGATTTTCTTCTTCACATTACTCTTTCTTTTATTCCGTTCCACACTTTCCTCTTCATCGCTGATATCTCCGATATTACCATTTCTTCAATTCGGTTACATATTATTCTAATGTTAATTGATATCAGTATTGCTACAGTAAACTAACATTAATCGTTCCAAGACATTCATTATATTAGTTTTAGGATCATCAGGCATGCCAACAGTTGCATGATAGATATACAAAATCAGATTTTTAATCCAAGAATCGTGCGATTTGTCCATGTCATCCATCTAACGTAGAGCTTGTCTCCTTTACGCCTTAAAACTTTCTCGGATGGGTTGTTTTCTACATTTCTTTAGCATCGAAGTGTCCCATTATAGGTTCTCCTAATAGATCCTCAAGGTATATAGGATTACCAACCTTTAGCGACTTTAACAGTTTCGTAGAATAATTTGAAGTGTAGTCTCTTGCAAAAAATTATCAGCCTCACTATAAATGTTTTCTATACCAATCTCTACGGAGAACTTAGCCCTTTGTTACATATACGACCTTAGGTAATCTATATGTAGGGGAAATTTGCAATGTTTTAACCCAAATAGGTCCCACTATTTTCTTTATTATCTCAGGTAAAATATACTGTTCAAACCAGCCAGTTGTATGATCGTATCTAATTTCATCACTTTCATATTCAAATTTCCCACCGTTCTTGTTTTCCCAAACAATCTTCACTTTAAGTTTATCAAGAATTTGCGGTATTCTGCGTCGACATTTATCATCTTCACACATATACAGTTCTTTTCCGAATAATCTGCACAACACCTCTTTAATTTCTTTTCGCTCGGTAACGTAGACAGGGTCAGGTTGAGGCTTTTTGGTAGGATTTTTAATCGAATCCTCGAGAATTTGCAGCATCATGTTAAAGATTCGTTCTTCTCTCTCGCCATAATTTTCCTGATAGCATTGTTGACAACAAGTTTCAGAGTCATAGTACTTTATCCCCTTTCTGTCTTTTCTTAAAGTACTTCCAACGCGGTATCCTTCTCTCTCGCAGCAAATTTCACATTTTTCCTTTAGCTCAGGTCGACAGTCGCTACAGTTACAAGGTCTTCCCCAATTACACGCTTTAGACATCGTTGAAGGGCTGCTCTTCTCGACAACACAACACCAAATGGTTTCTGTCCTCTGTTCTGAACCCCTTTATGCCTTTACGGAAAAGCAAGCTATGGGAATTAAAAGGATCACACCTCCTTTAGGTCAGTTAGCAAACCCCGCTGGAACAGTTGGCAAAGCCGTTAGATCAGATAGGTAGAGCCCTTGGATCAGTTGAAAAAGCCGTTGGACCGCTTTCGAACTGCTTTGAACCGCTTTCGAACTGCTTTGAACCGTCTCTGAACCGATGTTGACCCGCTTTAGAACTGCTTTGAATCGGTTTTGGACAGCTGGGGACCGCTATGAACCGCCTCTGAACCGCTTTCGAACTGCTTTGAACCACCTCTGAACCGCTTTCGAACTGCTTTGAACTTTGAACCGGTTTTGAACCGCCTCTGAACCGCTTTCGAACTGCTTTGAACCGCTTCTGAACCGCTTTCGAACTGCTTTGAACCGGTTTTGGACAGCTGTGAACCGTCTCTGAACCGATGTTGACCCGCTATTGAACAGCTTTGAACCGATTTGGTACCGATATGAATAAACAAACCCGTTGAACCTGTTGACAAGCTGATGACAAACCACCTGGACTAATTGGCAAACCCGTTGGACCTGGTAGACAAGGTCATTGTATTAGTTAGCAAGATGATTGATTCCTAGAGGATAAACCTGCTGGTAAGGAGGCTAAGGTTCTTAAATCGCATCATGCTGTTTCCCTCTCCACTACGCTATTGATTCATACCATCTATAAGTTTTTCCTATAATTTAGTCTAACTACAAGAGTGAAGGTGATAACATGTGTAACTGCTGGTCCTGTACATCATCGTCTGATGTTGCGACATCGCCATCATCAACATCATACGGGTATTTAGAAGAGGAATTAGCAGAAATATATTATCAAGCGACAAAGGAAACGTTAATTGGTGCTGTACGATACGTTCTCAGTGATAGTAAGGATATTGAAATAGGTTATAGCACTTGTTTTCATCAGGAACCTGTTTTACGCCTCTCTTGCAAGAGCGAGGGTTGCGGTGTCATATTGACTGTTGAAGATTGGAACAATCTTTTAAAATGGCAGCCCTATACCGAAATACAGCTATATCGATCAAAGAAAACAGAAAAATGTTGGTCTGCTGAAGACCTCATCTATGAAGACGTCAACTATGAAGATTACTATGAACCATTAAGTGACACTTTAGGCTTACTTTATAACTGGAAATTTACCGATGATTCGGATAAAATTATAACCACCATCGATATTCGACAATTTAATCAATCATGCTGCATGCATAGAAACGAGATTGAGGAGTTGTTCAACATGAAATATGCAATAAACTCAAGACTACAACAACTAGGGTCCTATAACTTCGCTACCTTTTACCGGATATTTATCAATAAAATGGTTGACTTGAAAAGAAGTAATAAGGAGACCGCGCCTATCGCTGATGTATACGAAGATGCTAGATACTTAATTAATCAGCTGTGCATAGAAGTATATTTCAGAAAAATGTGTTTAGAGGAAATCTTACATTACAATCCATCAATTATTGCTAATGATGTAATGACGAAGCTTCAGTATGTATAATAAAATTAAAAGTTATAGATCGAGATCATTTTATTATCAAATTTCCCATTCGAACGGGTTTCAGTCGTCAAGTGCGATAAAAACAGGAAAACCTCATTAAAAATAGCTACACAAGGTTTGATGATTGGAAGAGCGGATGCTGTTTCCTATTCCCGCCATTTACGTTTCCTGCTGATTAGCATATCCTGCTGATTAGGATATCCTGTTTACAACAGCGGATGTTAGTTTCCTGTTGACGTGCCCGGACGCTGTTTCCTGCTGATTAGAATTTACCGGATGCTGCTTCCTGCCGATGACCAGATGTTGCTTCCTGTTCCCGCCATTTACGTTTCCTGCTGATTAGAATTTACCGGATGCTGCTTCCTGTTGACGTGACCGGATGCTGCTTCCTGTTCCCGCCATTTACGTTTCCTGCTGATTAGAATTTACCGGATGTAAGTTTCCTGTTGACATGAACGGACGCTGTTTCCTGCCTATCACCAACATGCTATAAAAGGGGGTACATTATTCAGGTTCTTCCCATTTAGTCATTGTGATTTAATCTGATCCATCTGTAGGTGTGTTTGTTTTCTTAGCGATATATTGTAGGTGAGTTTAGCATTTCTCTAGCTTATTATCAGCAATTATTTAGCATTTTTAGCTTCAGTAATTATTTAGGCGAGTTTTTAGCATTTTTCTAACAATTATTTAGGCGAGGCTATTTTTAGCTTATTATTATTAGACGTACAAGATGTTTGCAGTTTTAGTGAAATATATTGCAGGTATTTTAGGCGTGCTTAGAACTAATTATAGCGATAAAGCAGTTAGGGAAGGTCTAGTAGAGTGCGATAAAGCTTCACGTAGGATTAGGGATTCTATGCGCGGATCTTGGTCTATAGGTGAAAAACAACATCTTGAGGCTTGCTTACGTAATATTAAGTCGATGCGTAAACATTTTAAATTAGAACAAAAGAGGGTTCATGGCTTAGCATCGAATAAAGGAACCTCCACTTCGGCTTTTAGTAATAGAAAAGAAACCGCAAAACATCGCGTTCATTGGGATGATTCCAGTTCGGCGTTTAGAAATAGAATACGAACTGGAGTTATCACTAATCTTAAACATAAAGACCCCGGCAATTTCTTAATGGACTGTAAGACAATCTTCAAAAGCCGAATTCATAACGCGTTGAAGCAAGATGAGGCTGTGAAAGTAAATGCGATTTTTTGCGGGGAATTTGCGATTACTCAAGGTGAAAAGATGCTTAATGAGTATAAGTACTTTACAACATCAAATGCGGGAATATATAGGGGTACTGATATAGAAGAGTGGTTTAAGGAGAATGTTGAGAAACCGATAATGACCAAATTATCGGAGTTCCAAGACCGTGACAGCGGTTGGGTCCTTAAGGCTGTTATCAATTTAGGGGTTAATATTAACAAATTCACCCCTCAACTTGGCTCTTCATATATTCAGCTACCTTCACAAATTCAATCAAAAAAGTCATGCGTTAACGTTAAGAATGATGATGATGCCTGTTTTGCGTGGGCGGTGGTTTCGGCGTTGTATCCTGTTGATAAAGATCCCCAAAGAATATCCAAATACCCTCACTACTCTTCCGTGCTCAAGCTTAAAGGGATCCAGTTTCCGATGACTATGCGACAAATTCCGAACTTTGAAAAACAAAACAACATCTCCATTAACGTGTATATTCTGAAGCAGGAGAAAAAAGACCAGTTTAATACGTTGCCTACCTACCTAACGAAGGAAAAGAGGGATAAACATGTGAACCTGCTTTTAGTGCAAGACTGCTACGAACAATCGGTCAAGTTCCATTATGTTTGGATAAAAAATCTTTCACGGCTAGTATCGAAGCAGTTAAGCAAAGAAAAAAGGCAAAAGTATATTTGCGATAGATGTTTACATTTTTACCGTTCTGAAGATAAATTACATAAGCATACTAAGGATTGCATACAAAAGAATGATACAGCCATCAAGATGCCTACAGAGGAAAAAAAGATGTTGAAGTTTAAAAATTTTAAAAATAAAATAAAAGCCCCCTTTGTCGTATATGCAGATCTCGAGAGCGTTCTGAAACCTAGCGAGAAGAAGACCGCCTACCAACAGCATATTCCAGCAGCTGTAGGATACTACCTCAAATGTTCATATGACGAATCTCTTTCGTTTTATAACAGCTACCGCGGTGAGGACAGTATGCGATGGTTTGCTGATGAGATGAATAAGCTTGCGGAAGATGTATCTACAGTGTTTCTTTGTCCCTACAAGATGCATATGACTCCACAGCAGGAGCTTGAATTTCAAGCAGCAACGGAGTGCCATATTTGCGAACAGTCATTTAAATCTGGACAAAAGAAAGTTCGTGATCACAATCATCTTATCCCGGTGAACAACTTCCGCGGAGCTGCATGTGAGGGATGCAACGTCAACTATCAGGATACTCATACAATCCCGGTGGTGTTCCACAACTTGAGTGGATATGATGCTCACTTTGTTGTAGCAGATATTGCTACTAGAATGGATGGCAAAATTGACTTGCTCCCTATAACCAAGGAGAAATATATCTCTTTCACCAAACATATCGATGAG
>NW_022171207.1:0-421 GCF_008802855.1 Photinus pyralis | reverse complement strand
TTCTCAATCAAAAGTTATGGACTAGAAACCAATTTCGAAAGAAAATTCAAAGCGCTGTAACTTTTGAACTAGTAGCCCAATCTTGAAACTGTTTGAAATTATGGATTCTACAGGCCACATTTTATAAGAAAATTTTTTCCCGGGTCGATCTGAGACAATTTTTTTTCAGGCCTCAAAAGAAGGCACCTTCCTTTTTTACCAAAAATCGACTGCACCAAAATTTCTCGGGAAAACACTTTTTCTTACTAATTTTGGTGCGTAGAATCCAAAACAATTCGTACTTTTTCGATCAGACTTCTCAATCAAAAGTTATAGACTAGAAACCAATTTCGAAAAAAAATTCAAAGCGCTGTAACTTTTGAACTAGTAGCCCAATCTTGGAACTGTTTGAAATTGTGGATTCTACAGGCCACATTCTATA
>NW_022171206.1:0-2367 GCF_008802855.1 Photinus pyralis | reverse complement strand
TATTTTGGTGCATTCATTCAAACTTTAAAACAATGCTGCGATTAAAAAGTGGAACAGATTTGGAAGCATACCCTAAATTACGCGCGTTTGTGAAAGCTTCAACCAAAGGATAGGTACAAGCCAAAAAAATGTTCTGCATTTTGCAGAAAGCGACCTAAGAGGATTTTTTATTTCATCCAGATGACAGTTTCAAAAGTCATACTTGAAGTATCGTTACTTAGCAACTTTAAAGCACGTGTGTTTAAAACGGAGATTGTGATTCAGGTATAATAAAGAAATGAATAGGTATTTTAAAATCTAAAAAATTTATAATTACCACAATTTTGGTTTAGTTGATATTTTTTGCTTCGCACGACCACCATCCTGTCTGCAGCACTACGAAGCTATAATTTTCCAACAGATTCCACATTGTGTGGTGTTTTTACTGGAATTTTTTCGAGTGGAACTAAAAATTAAATGGAATCAAACTACATATAACTTTCCTAATTACTCTCCTCAAACCTGTAATTAGCTTCAAGACCATTATTTAAACTGGCAATGATTTTTTGTTATTCCTTCCCGCCAATTGTAGGACAAAGTAAATTATTCGTTACTTGTTTTGGAAAAAGAATTCTCCGGGTTGTGTCCGAACATCTTTTCTCTCCCACAAGTTTTGCAAAAATTGGCACTGCCAAAAACAATTAGAAAAATTAGTCACATCATAACAAAATTTGGTTCATTACCACTTTTTGCCATTGTAATTAACAAGCTTCGAAGTCGTTGAAGTATTTTCTGTGGTTGTTTTAGTAAATTTTCACAACGAAAGAAACTTAGTGTGTGCATTTTTATCTACGTCGCGCGTTCTTAAGTAAGGCCATTTGCGAAATGAAACAAACAAAATCTTCAAAAACAATATTATTTTCAATTCCACACTCTTCTCTATTTTTAGACATAGTTTGCCAAGTTTGTTATCAACCTAACAGCTAGGTCTTGAATAGTGGAATACCCTTGACAAAAGAAACTTGCTGCCTGCTCGTTAATCATAACGACCAGAATGCCCTGCTACAGCTTGCAGCTCTATTGGACTGGCTAATTTCAATGCAGAGGTATTCAAAATCTAGTTGTAACGCTATGGTATTTAGATATGAAACACGATTACTATTTAAAGTAACATTTATTGACTGTTGTTACCAATAATTTAATACGTCGGGTTGTTGAGCCGGCGCGGCTCACATAAATGAGTTGTGGCGGCACAAATGCAGACTGGTTGAAAACGCTGCCGCATTTGTTGAAACCCCAACCAAACCGAACCGTCAAAACAATGGTGAAAAATAGAGAAAAAGCGTATTGTAGATTTGAAAATAAATATACTATTGGAGTAGGTATTTACATTAAATTGAAGTGTTTCACTATTAAAAGTTCACATCAAACAATTTCCTACAAGAACAGTGATATGTCAGAATGTCTAGCAAAGACCCAATATAAAAAATATAAACTAGAAAAGAAAAACTTACTGTAAATTAATTCGCACGTGCGCAGCTTGGAGAAACATTCCTTCGGTTCAGCCTGATCCTTTCTCTGTTGGCCTTTCCAACTAAATTTTTGATATAGTGAATGATCCAACAATTGCTTTAAAGCACTTCTAGCACTTTTAGAAATATTTGTTTTCTCAATCTTCTGTACCAAAACTTTTGCCTGAAATAAAATAAGAAAATACGGGAAAAGATTACAAATTCACTTATACACCAAAGTGTGATGAATTACTTACAATTGTTGTAGAAAATTCTTTTTCTTTCAACTTTTCCTCAAACGCCTGAAGCTCATCTATGGTTTTCAGCGGCAAACTAAATATCGGCTCCTCGATATCTTCTCCAGGATCCTCAACATTTAGAGCTGGGTCGTTTGCAGGCATTTTACTTGCGATCTCCATACGAATATCTTTTAATTTATTTTGAAAATTATGTACAGTCTCTGAAAATAAAATATATGATTGGTTGTGCATTCACTACAATGCAATGCTTACTTGATAAGTGGCAAAGGCCCAGTGCCAATGATTCCAATGTAATCTTTCCCGATGATACACAAAAGTGTGACTTTTTTGGTATGTCACACTTTTTTTCTGGCACCTGAACCTGTACCTCACGCTCTGGTACTACTAGTTTGGATGTTGAGGGCTCTGCCTGCCGCGGAACCTGATGTTCTGGTAACGCTACTGGTATAGATGGTAGAGTGTTATACAAATTTCTTTTAAATTCTTGGTTCCTTGGAGAATTCCGGGGCGATTTTTTACTCATTTTAGGAGGGGGCGGATATCCCCTATGGCCACCTTCTTCCGATGAAGATGACCGCTTCCGTGAGCGAGCTACCCGTCGACCGGCTCCTCTTTCT
>NW_022171205.1:0-1470 GCF_008802855.1 Photinus pyralis | reverse complement strand
TCACGCTATTACGTTACGCTAAAAGTAAAAGTTTAAATTCAATTGAGATTGATTGAGAATACTGTTCGTTTTCGTTTTAATTTGAAATTCACGCGCCAAATCCGAAGTGAAATCAACCCTTAATACAGGTAACACTCATAACATATTAGAGCGAGGTGAGGCGGCGCAGCCGCCGAAACCGAGCGTATGGGGAGAGACGTATTAAATCGGCAAATAATTACAGTAGATAAATTGCGTCACCTCACATTTACCTGGTAAGTCACGGTCCATACGCTCGGTTTCGGCGGCTACGCCGCCTCACCTCACGCTATTACGTTACGCTAAAAGTAAAAGTTTAAATTCAATTGAGATTGATTGAGAATACTGTTCGTTTTCGTTTTAATTTGAAATTCACGCGCCAAATCCGAAGTGAAATCATCGCTTAATACAGGTAACATTCACAAAGCGAGGTGAGGCGGCGCAGCCGGCGAAACCGAGCGTATGGGGAGAGACGTATTAAATCGGCAAATAATTACAGTAGATAAATTGCGTCACCTCACATTTACCTGGTAAGTCACGGTCCATACGCTCGGTTTCGGCGGCTACGCCGCCTCACCTCACGCTATTACGTTACGCTAAAAGTAAAAGTTTAAATTCAATTGAGATTGATTGAGAATACTGTTCGTTTTCGTTTTAATTTGAAATTCACGCGCCAAATCCGAAGTGAAATCAACCCTTAATACAGGTAACACTCATAACATATTAGAGCGAGGTGAGGCGGCGCAGCCGCCGAAACCGAGCGTATGGGGAGAGACGTATTAAATCGGCAAATAATTACAGTAGATAAATTGCGTCACCTCACATTTACCTGGTAAGTCACGGTCCATACGCTCGGTTTCGGCGGCTACGCCGCCTCACCTCACGCTATTACGTTACGCTAAAAGTAAAAGTTTAAATTCAATTGAGATTGATTGAGAATACTGTTCGTTTTCGTTTTAATTTGAAATTCACGCGCCAAATCCGAAGTTAAATCATCGCTTAATACAGGTAACATTCACAAAGCGAGGTGAGGCGGCGCAGCCGCCGAAACCGAGCATATGGTGAAGGACGTATCAATTCGACAAGTAATTATAGTAAATAAATTGCGTCGCCTGACCTTTTTTTAGTAATTCACGGTCCATATGCTCGGTTTCAGCCGCCTCACCTCGCGCTATTACGTTACGCTGAAGGTAAAAAGTTTAAAATCGATTGAAATTGATTGACCATGGTGTTTTCTTTTCAATTAACGTTTTAATTCGAAATTCGCGCGCCAAATTCGAAGTGAAATCAACCCTTAATACAGGTAACACTCATAACATATTAGAGCGAGGTGAGGCGGCGCAGCCGCCGAAACCGAGCGTATGGGGAGAGACGTATTAAATCGGCAAATAATTACAGTAGATAAATTGCGTCACCTCACATTTACCTGGTAAGTCACGGTCCATACGCTCG
>NW_022171204.1:0-522 GCF_008802855.1 Photinus pyralis | reverse complement strand
GGTTTGTGCCGAACTCGCCTTCGGCTCGCTCGGCAATGGTTTTAAAACTGTCATTTTTGCCTGGAAACGTAATAACCAGATACTTTTAATCCCCAATGAGCCGAGCGTATCCAGAAGTGAGATTGGCACAAACCTAGGCGTAGTAAAAGTCAGATTGGGGTAAGTCAGATTTCTATTCTGCCTGGAATTGTGCCGTACTCGCTTTCGGCTCGCTCGGCACTGGTGTTAAAACTGTCACTTTTGCCTGGAAACGTAATAACCAGATACTTTTAATCCCCAATGAGCCAAGCGCATCCAGAAGTGATACTGGTACAAACCTAGGCATAGAAGTCAGATTGGGGTAAGTCAGATTTCTATTCTGCCTGGGTTTGTGCCGAACTCGCCTTCGGCTCGCTCGGCAATGGTTTTAAAACTGTCACTTTGTGATTTAAAAAAAACTCAGAACTGATTTTGCGAGGCACCATTCTGGCGTACTTACTTGGAGAAAGTTTGAGGACATTATTGTTGAAACCTTAAAAACAT
>NW_022171203.1:0-985 GCF_008802855.1 Photinus pyralis | reverse complement strand
TTAAAGTATCTAAGATACTCGGAAAGTATCTAAGATACTCTGAAAGTATTTTAGTTACTTTTCCTGGTATCTAGATACTTTAGAAGGGTAACTTACTTTACAAAAGTATCTAAAACACAGTTACTTTTTGGCTCAAGAGAAAAGTATCGTAGATACTTTCAGTAACTAGATACCGAAAATACTCTTTTTCTAAAAAATATTTACAACTCTGCTTTGCGCCTAATGTCCCCGCGCCCTTATGTCCCGCACCCATTTGTCTCGCGCCCTTTTGTCCTCGGGCCTTTATGACCGCGCGCCCTTATGTCTCGCGCCCTTATGTCTCGCGCCCTTTTGGCGGCGCCCTAATGTCCGGCTCCGTAAGTTACACCTGGGAATCCGGAGTACCTAACTTTAAGGGCCTGATTTTTTTATAAAACGAATTATCTTAACTGCTATTTTGAATTTGGTTAGCTAAATATATTACCTTTAGACTCTAACCAACTAAATAACCAATTTAAAATTTTTATGTAGTTTTTAATTAATTTTTTTTAAATCAGAATAGGACCCCGTTTTGCTCCGTATACAGGGCAAAATGGGATTTGTATATTAGGTAGGTACGTGTAGGTGTACTTTTACAATGTACGCTGTTCATAACTCTATGCCGGACAAGGTCAAACTAACGTTCGCCCATCCATCGTGCGTTCGCCCAATTCGTGCTGCGTCTATTGCGGGGAAGGGTATTGGTAGTGGCACAGGTAGTGGGGATAATGCGTGTGAGATTTGGCGGGTTTATTCGAATGGAATTCATTTAAAATGGCGGTACCCCGTTATACCCCAGTACCCCGTTTTGCCCTGGATTCCCCTATATCTTCACTAGTACGACTACGTAGGCTACGCCTGCTCATTTTGCAAGCACCCACGAATATTTATAATGACTTATTTCTTCTCCTTATTACTTAGCTGTACCTTTGTTTATTTATGCTGTACGTTGTATTGCCTATGAGTT
>NW_022171202.1:0-1146 GCF_008802855.1 Photinus pyralis | reverse complement strand
GTAACAATTAGAAAATTAGTTTTACTCAAATATTGATTAACTTAGTACCTACTACCAGAGCTGGACAGTATTCGATTTTGTAAATACTTTTTAGCATTCAAATCCTTTAAATTATTCAAATACTTTGTAATTAACTACTTTTATGGAAGCAGTATTTGTATTTGTAACTCAAATACTTTCACAAATATTTAGTATTCGAATATTTCGCAAAGTATTCGAATACTTCGCATAGTATTTGAATACTTATTAACCTTCCTTTTTTTTACCAAAAATCGACTGCACCAAAATTTCTCGGGAAAACACTTTTTCTTATTAATTTTGGTGCGTAGAATCCAAAACAATTCGTACTTTTTCGATCAGACTTCTCAATCCAAAGTTATAGACTAGAAACCAATTTCGAAAAAAAATTCAAAGGCCTGTAACTTTTGAACTAGTAGCCCAATCTTTGGACTGTTTGAAATTATGGATTCTACAGGCCACATTCTATAAGAAAATTTTTTTCTTGGTCGATCTGAGACGATCTTTTTTTCAGGGCTCAAAAAAAGGCAGTGTATAACCTTCCTTTACCAAAAATCGACTGCACCAAAATTTCTCGGGAAAACACTTTTTCTTATTAATTTTGTGCGTAGAATCCAAATCAATTCGTACTTTTTCGATCAGACTTCTTAATCAAAAGTTATAGACTAGAAACCAATTTCGAACAAACATTCAAAGGGCTGTAACTTTTGAACTAGTGGCCCAATCTTGGAACTGTTTGAAATTATGGATTCTACAGGCCACATTCTATAAGAAAATTTTTTTTCCGGTTCGATGTGAGACAATTTTTTCTTCGGGGCTCAAAAAAAGGCAGTGTATAACCTTCCTTTTTTACCAAAAATCGACTGCACCAAAATTTCTCGGGAAAACACTTTTTGTTATTAATTTTGGTGCGTAGAATCCAAAAACAATTCGTACTTTTTCGATCAGACTTCTCAATCAAAGTTATAGACTAGAAACCAATTTCGAAAAAAAATTCAAAGGGCTGTAACTTTTGAACTAGTAGCCCAATCTTGGAACTGTTTGAGATTATGGATTCTACAGGCCACATTCTATAAGAAAATTTTTTTCCGGGTCGATCTGAGACAATTTTTTTTTCGGGGCTCAAAA
>NW_022171201.1:13674-25319 GCF_008802855.1 Photinus pyralis | reverse complement strand
AGTACTATGCGGGAGTTCATAACATAATCGTACTAGCCACAATTATGGGACGGATATATTCTTACTAATTTACTAAGTGCTTAACTTGTTTGTTTATACCGTAAATGAAGAGTACTTACTACGACTTTTTCGGTATGATGGTGAGCAGAAGTAAAACCTGTTGCTAAAACTGGAATTATTTCATATTATGCAAAAACTAATATAATAAATGCGATAGGTTTTCCGTTAAAAAAACTTACCTTTGCAGTCATATACTAATATCAAATTTCCAAACACATACATAACTAATTAAAGGTGAGTTGTCCCTAAAGTTCACGTTTCTCATTTTTCAGTATCATTCCTATTAATTGACATTTTTCGCTAATTACCACATATTAAATTGCATCTTATGATATTAAATCGTCTTTCAAGGATTTTAGTAATTCACATTTACGTAATCCTCTAATTAAAAAAAAAACAAAGGATATTACTTGAAACATTTCACAGTACTAATATCGAAAGGGGAAGGTCTACATTTTAATATAGAGCTTTCATAAAAAAAAGTTTGTAACAGGTTTTAAATGCTATGAAATTGATGAGGTTATAGTGTGGGAGATTATGCTATATCAGACTGGGCAAATATCTATCTGTGTAAGTACCTACGTGCGATTAGAATTGGAAGTAGTGTTCTGTCGGCAGTCAACAACCAACTTCCGAGTTATTCTGTAACTGACATTTATTGTAGGTGATTAACATAATGTGATGATATATTCGAAACCATAAATCAAGTTTGGTGTTTCCAAAAATACTCCCATCCTAGTTCCTACAGGATTTTGATTTTGTACAAGTAAGTTTGCAAAAGAATTTTGTATTTCAAATGTCACCTATATTAATAGATTAATTTTAATTTACCTTCATAACAATTTTTTTCACATAGGTAGACACTCATCAAGTACCCATTTAGACATTTTTAGTGGCCCGATAAAGGGTAAAAAATTAGAAATGAAAGGTATGGTTTCGCGTTGAACTAAAATTATTTACATGTATTTTGTGTTTCACATCGATTAGGTGAAATGTTCAAAACTCAGTTGAAATTTAGTAAATTATTATTTGAAATTTGGAATTATTTCCAAAATTAAGATCAATGCCGTATATCCTACAGAAGTAATTTTAAACTCGTTCTTCAATTTTGTGGTTCGCTAAAATCCATTTCTAACACACTTACACATCATACCTAAAGCAGTTTTACTTAATGTTCTTACTTCACTTTTCTGAAATTGAAATATTACACAAATGGCCGTAAACCGCTGAACAAATTTGAAATTGGTACCTACCTATTGTTTTCAGACTATACAGATCACATGTGATTAGGCAGTACATGTTCAAGTTCTAAGAGTTGCTGGATGTTCTTTTGTAGGTTTTCGGAACCCCAAAAATAGCAATTTGGCTTGATAACAAATTCTTTAACTAGAAAATGACTGCAGTAAAACAATGAAAAACCTTGACAATAGACCAAATTCGCGGTGCCGGTAAATTATGTTTAAAATGAGGAGTTGGTCGCTTCGAAAACTGTTGTATACCATTTTCATTTACATGCATTACTGATAATTTACGGAATTTATCAATAATTTACGAATTACGAATGTACTCAATTTACCTCAGCATTTACCAATAATTTATAAAAATTGCAAATATGTTTATCATTTGTTATACTAATTTATTACTATAACGTTCCACGTACTCACACTTGAGAAAATAATATCCAAAGGTACACCTTTGGTGATGAGGCACAAAGTATATGTAAATATAAATAACACAGTATCAGATTGTATTGAGAGTGTGTCCGGTACATTCGCCCCTGAAAATTCGCCCCAAGAAAACTCGGCCCCAAGTAAATTCGCCCCCAATAAATTCGCCTCCGGAAGATTCGCCCCGGAAAATTCGTTTCCAACCAATTCGCCCCTAGAAGATTTGTCTCCGTAGGATTCGCCCCAAAAGATATATTAACCCGGGAAAGTAATAGGTTGGTTTGGCGAATCTTCCTTACTTTATTCAACCTTATCTTGATTACCTATTCATATTTATTACAAAAAAGCCTGGAAGTCGATGTCTCTTATTGTCTCATTACAAACCTCTTCAGAACCGAACGTCACATTAGGTTCAATGGATGCCGCCCGCGGCATCTTGGTCAGCGTCGAGTTTTTGAACTGAGGCCCGCGTTCTAGCTAGTTCTTGGATAAAGACATTACTTGAATATGCGAGCACTAGAACTACTTTTATTCGAGGTGTCTACATACAACATCAAAATTTTATTGAAATATCTTAATTAAAACAAGTTGTAAATTTTCTTAAATTATCGATCTCATAAGTAATTTAACTCAAAATAGACAAGAGCCTGCACATCTACACTATCGCAGAAAGCTTTTAGTGAAAATTTGAAGTCTCTAGCTATTGTAGTTACTGAGATCTCACCCGGACAGCCGACCAGCCAGCCATAACGAATATTATAGCGTATTTTTTTCAAAAATGCGCTAAAAATCGGATTGTACATTTAAAAAAATAGATGTGCCCATAGTTAATTTTGTAGTTTGTAGTGGAGATAGGAGTGAAGTAATTTTTCTTTAATCTTAAGATTTTGACGCTATTTGTTCAAGATTTGCTGTGAAAATATAAGGTTATAGGTATGTTATATTATAACTTTATAAGAATTGAATGGTATACAAGAGTCCAAAATAAAAATTCACAGATTTAGCAATCCTTGCAACCATCGGAGACATTTGAAATGATACCCGTATGATATAACCCCATTAGTAAAACACAAATAACCCTTATTAACACGAAATCACTTGCTCCACTTCGCAAGCTCGCTCGTGTTGCAAACGTAAACTTTCTGAATAATTAGCGTCGTAACATGCTTATAATAACTATCAAGGGCGATGTGCGAGAATTTTAGATGCGAATTAACGAAATCCTTGCGCACTGTTAAGTACCGTATCGACAGTATCCGCGACTTTCCCTGAATCTACCGATTGCAGTTGAGTACGGGACAATCATCACTTGATGCGACACCACTGTCTTCTTTTCTGCTTGACGAAACCGGTAACTTCATACCCATACAAAACCTAAGCATTTCCAATGCTAAAAAACAATTGTTTTAATACTATGCGATCAAAAATTAATTGCTGTCGCGTCACCTTTGGAATTTTGTTTACGTGGAAAATCGTACTTAACTTGAAGTCCCAAAGGCGACTCGACAGCAATTAATTTTTGAACACCCGTTATTAAGGATCCCAAATCTTTTTTTTGGGAGTCTCAAAATGTGCTTCTTTGATTTTGTTCTATGCAACCATCATGACCCATGGGAAGTTAGCCCGCCCACATGAAATAATTTGACAAAAAGCTGCCGACAGTTAGTGCTACATTAGTGATCTTTAGTGCTCGAAACTTATTGTTAGTGCTGCTACATAATATGAGAAAAATAAAAAACGGGGCGGGATGCACACGATGTTAGTGCTGTTAAATGCGAGACAAAAAGTATTTCAAATTTTTTGCTGTTCCTAAAAAATCAAGTGTCAAATTAGCCCCCCCCCCACCCCTCCACATATTTTTAATTAGAAGAAATCATGTGTAATTATTAGTGCTACGTTAGTGTTGTTTTGGGCCCGAAAAAACTAAAATATTGTGTGAAGTTGGCCCCACTCGTTTTTCGTTTTGTTTTTTTAAAACACATATACGATCGTTAGTGCTATGTTAGTGCTGTTTTGTGCTCAAAAATAACGATTCCAATTTTTTTCGTTTCTTAGAAAAACAGAAGAAATACTAAAATATGGTGTGAAGTTCCATCCATGACCCTTTTTTAAAAACACACATGCTACGCGCGATACATATTGGCCCGTATGAATAAAAGTAAGCAAATGCTTATACTTGCAAAATTCAAAGTAAATACTCGTAAGTGCTCCTTCGCACTCGGCGACTTAGCAGCGTTTCTAAGCAGAAGGACAGGACGCAGTGCAGCGCGGCTAAACCATGCTAAACAGACCAGTATGAAGGGGAAGTTACGAGTATTTACTTTGAATTTTTCAAGTATAAGCATTTGCTTACTTTTAATCATACGGGCCATTGAATGACTTTATCTATCCATCTGGTTTGAGCAGATATTCGGAATATCGTCGTTTTCGTTTATCAGTTTCGTCTCTTCCTCGGTCTCTTCAAAACTTAATCCAATCTTAACCACAGTCAATACATAGGTGTAAGAAACAGGGTTGACAGTGACATTCAAAATTTTTATCCAGATCGATCAATGCATTCCTAGATAGTGTAAACCATAGCATCGCGTAGCCATACACATCCAGGTATAGACGTCAAGGCAAACAAAACCTTGTTTTTTTTTAGATTTGTTTGGTCCCCTTTAAGTAATAAATAAGTTTAGATTCGTTACTGTTCTGACCAAAAGGTTACCTCGAGATCAGAATGTTTTCGCACCTCTATTATAACTGTCTCAAAGAGATGTTGAGATCTTAAAAAATTTTTGACAAAATATGAAGCAAAATGGAAATGGGAATAAAACTCAGATAAGGCTCTTAGTTTTACCCCTTTATTTGTTGTGATTGCAGGAAAAATATTAGGGAACAAACACACAAACTTTGTTGAACGTAACCTTGCAAAAAAAGCTAATTCCTCAGATCTTATTTTATTTGACGCATTTTTGGAAAGATCCATTTTCTTGTTTAAAACGTTTATTATGCGCGTTCTACATATTATATAAACAGACTAAATTGTAGAGAAGGCGTAATTACTTATTAAGAATAAGTATATGTACTGCAGGCATGGCACTCAAATACGAAGCAATTTTTAATACGCGACTTTTGACATTAAATAATTCTTTTGCGGATTCTTACATGTCAACCCTCGTGTTAGCAATTAGGAAGCAGAGCGTTCTCAGTGCTGAAATCTGAAATCCTCGCAAAGAAGAGCACTGGGCAGGTGAAATACTTAATTGCATTTTTTATAAGAAAACACCTGATTTTTTCAAGTTGGTCCAAAACTTAACATCACTTACCGAATCATGTATTTTAGGATAACTGCCAAGTCAGTGATGGCCGTTTGCACCGACAAATTTATGTGGAGCTTAGCTTAAGCGTAGCTTAAAATCCATGGCAACGATTATTGAGACAATGGTTCGAATGGATTTTATGCTACGCTTAAGCTAAGCTCCGCTTAAATTTGTCGGTGCAAACGGGCATAAATCACGTAAGTGAGTTGATTGTATGGTATTTGAAATGCAAATTTCCTTTAGGTATTATCCCGACTTGCTCTTCCTCTGAATGACAAAAATACAAAATTGCTTACGGTAGAACTTCTCCTTTTTCCTGAAAATTTGCTTCAAATTTGTATAATTAATTGAACAATTTGCTTGTAAAATCAAACACCAAACTACCGTAATGTTTTTAATATTATATTGATTAAAAATTTAAGGTGCTCTCTTTCCAATCACACTTCGTTTTTACAAATTTTCTTAGGAAATTCTAATTCTAAATAATTATATCGCAAAAGAAAAATTTGCCAAAATATGAAATATGAATGAAATATACTTAAATATACCTTAGAATTGCGTAACAAAATACACAATGATATTTTTACATGAACAATTCCGGTCACTCAAACAGGATGGACGCATGTGCACAAAAATGTTAGGTTTCTTTGATCCAAAATGATAAAGTAGAACAAGTTTCATGTTTAAGTTTGGGATAATCAAAAATCAAAATGCGACAAACGTATAAATTTTATAAGTACAATAAACGGCAAAAGTGGAAAATTATGAGAAGCGAAAAAATAAATTTTTTCCTATAACTGCCTTTGTAAGGGACACAGAAAAAATTCCTTCCTTGGTGCAAGCCATATAACGAAGTAAATATAGCAAACAAGTAGATCTTAGGATAAAGATCTGAAAGCGACACAGACGAAGGGATGGACGGATCCACAGACGGAAGCACAAAGTGGCCACAATAACCATTTTTTTATTTTTGTGGAAATGCACTAAGACCTTAGCCTGGGTACGCGCAATCCATTTTCTGACATACGTTTTCAATTGTCTTTTATAAGAATCATCTTCTGTTAAAATTTTTTACAAATCTGTCTACCTATCAAAAAAGTTGACTGCGCAATCGCAACCCATTCCTTGGAGTGTGTTTTCAGTTTATTTTGTAAGAATCATCTTCATTTAATATTTCAGGAAACAGTTTTGCACAAGTAAGAAATTTAGATCTGCGCATATTATGTATAATCTATTTTTTGACATGTGCATTTATTTTGCATTTATGATGCAACTTCTGTTAAAATTTTGTAAAAACTCAACAACAAATAAGACAGTTAGCGTTGCACATGTGTACTCCATTTTGGACGTGCTACTGTAATTTCACATTATAAGGAAAATCCTATCCTGAAATTTCAGAAAGATTGGTTCACAAATAACCAAGGTGGGTCTGATCATGAGCAAATTGTTTTTCATGTTGTTGGTCTACGTATGTACAATTTATTTCAATAACGTACGAAAAATTAAGCAGCGTACTTTAAGTGTTGCATAAAGGACGTTGCCATGGACGACGTACTTTATAAACGAAATGAATTATATGAAAGAAACGAATTTAAATGAATCTTAGAAGAGGTTTAAAATGTCAGTGTTATAAAACATATATTTGTTGATTTTATTATTATTATTATTATTTAAGTTATTCTCGCTGTTGCGGATCTATGATTACACGACGGGTTGTTTCCAAGTCGTGCGATCTTCTATTGTATTTGATGTAAAAATTTTCTAACTATGGAAGATGTTTTCAGAATAATTTCTTTCTGCATATTTGTGTGAGTGTAAGTGTTAAGGTCGAGTGTCTTGAGGTGACGCGTGAAGTTTTTGCTGGTGATTCCTGTTACCGATATCACAAGTGGTATTATGTTCACAACCTCTTGTCTCCAAACTTCTTTTAATTCTATAGCTAAAGGCGTGTATTTTGTTACCTTTTCTTGCTCCTTTTTAATGACGTTTACATCATTTGGTACGGCAATGTCTATGATGTATGTTTGTTTGGCAACCTTATCTATGAGTGTGATGTCGGGGCGGTTGCTGGTCACAGTTTTATCAGTGTATATTGTTCTATCCCAATACAGCCTATGAGTTTCATTTTCTAGTACATTGTCCGGGAGATAGGTGTAATACGGTACGCGTTTTGTCTGGATGAGGTTATGTTTATGGGCAAGTTCTTGATGTATGATCTTAGCGGCTGCATTATGTCTTTCAGTATAGTCTGTGCCGGCTAGTAATTTACAACTTCCAGTTATATGGTCAATATTTTCGGTGGTTTGATGGCACTTTCTGCATGTGTCCGACTCGATCGCTTCTTTTATTATAAATTTTCTGTAGTTCCGGGTTGCAATGACGTTATCTTGGATGGCCAGAATGAAGCCTTCGGTTTCAGGATAAATTTGTCCCATTGTGAGCCATTTGTAGGTCAACTCTTGATCTATGTACGGGTTCTGCACGATGTTATAATGTTTGCCGTGTAATGTTTTTCGTGACCATTCTTCCTTTTTTTGTGTAATTGTGTGTGAACGTTCTAGTTGTGCATGTTCTTCGTGAAGGTTTAGTGGCGTGTATCTTCTATCTGCTTTGGTGATTGTGCGATGTAGTGGAGTATCTTTGCTATGAAAATATTGTCTGAGGTTGTCTATTTCAGAGTTATACAATGTGTGGAAGTCAACGAGGCCTCTTCCTCCTTCAGGTCTACTAATCGTAATACGTTCGATGCACGAGTTCGGGTGTAACTTACGGTAACGTGTGAGCTGTGTTCGGTTCAGTCTGTTTAGTTCGTCAATATCTGTGTGTGACCATCGTATAATTCCGAACGAATATCCGATTACTGGTGCTGCATAGGTGTTGATTGCTTTAAAAAGATTTTTGGAATTTAATTTCGACTTAAGTAAGAGAGTCAATCTATGTTTGTACTTGTCCTTTAGTTGCTGTTTGAGTCGTGAATGATTGATGTTCGTGTTTTGCTCAAAACCCAGATATTTATATGTTTCTTCTGGTGCCATATTTTGTAGTGTTTCATTGTTAAGTGTTTCTGGTGTTTGATTGGTCTCATATGTTCCTTTTCTTATGTACAGTAATTTGCATTTATTAATTCCGAATTCCATGCCAGTATCTTTAGTAAATTCTTCAATAATTCTGAGTAATGCCTGCATATGCGTTTTATTATTTGCGTAAACCTTAATGTCGTCCATGTACATAAGGTGGTTGATTGTGTATTGTCCTGCTTGTTGATCTTTGATTTTAAAGCCATAGGTGGTATCGTTGAGAAGGTTTGATAGTGGGTTAAGGCACAAACAAAACCACAATGAACTTAGGGAGTCACCCTGGAATATACCTGTATTTATTTCGATGGATTCTGTTTCTATCTTTGTTGAAGAGTTAGCTACAAGTATTTTTGTCTTCCAGGTTTGCATGATGGTATGTAGAAAGTTTTGTATGTGTCGGTCGATTTTATAGATGTTCAATACTTTAAGAAGCCAGCTGTGTGGTATAGAGTCGAAGGCTTTTTTATAATCTATGTAGCAAGCTACAAGGTTTCGATGCTGTTTTTGTGTCTGTTGCATAATAATGCTGTCTATAATTATTGGTTCCTTGCAACCTCTACTATGTTTTCTTCCGCCTTTTTGTTCTGCCGTTAGTATACTGTGTTTTGTGAGATGTTTTTCTATTTTGTTGGTGATGATAGATGTGATGATTTTATAGAGAGTACAGAGACATGTAATCGGTCGGTAGTTGGCTGGATTCTGTGTGTCGCCGTTTTTAGGTTTAATGAATGTTTTTCCTTGTGTGAGAAAGCTCGGCATGGTTTGTGGTTCCATTATCACCTTGTTTATATGTTCTGTGAGAAGTTTATGTAGGGATGTGAAGTTCTTATACCAGAAGTTTTGTATGTAGTCGATCCCTGGTGTTTTCCAATTATATGATTTTTGCAATGTTTGTTGTAGCTCTTCTTGAGTGACTACGTGATCTAATTGTTGCGCTAGGTTTTTATTTCTCTCTTGTTCTGTGACAATCCAAGTTCCCTCAAGGTTATGTGTTTTGTGTCGTGACCAAATGTTTTCCCAAAATTGTTGTATCTCTTATTATTATTATTATTATTATTATTATTATTATTATTATTATTATTATTATTATTATTTTATTGTCGGTGTTTCTTGTGAGAACTCAGGTCTAGCCTGGTTAACTAATCGCACGGATTAAAATCAAGTAACGATTAGTGTCTGTGTCTGTGTCTGGTGAAGTTATGTAGGGTCCTTAAAAAAAAAAAAAAAAAAAAAAAAAAAAAAAAAAAAATAAAAATAAAAATCACACACGTACATTGGACATCTAGGGATAATGTAATTCGTACTTACCAACATACCTATTGATGGGCACAATAGCCAACGCTATCAGGAAAGAGGAAAACAAAACAAAAAAATCATTATAATAATTCCTGTAATTTTATTAAATGGAGTTTATTGTGTAAGTGTCTGCAATGCGTTGTTCTGTCAAGTGTGCTAAATGTGGGTATTGTGTAATGAACGCGTGATATAGTTTACCTCTGTATGCTGTCCTGTCCGTTTCCATCTTCGTAATCTCCAGATACGTACCGAAAATGAAGCGATTCATCCCTTCGTCCCATTTCATACGTCTTTTGGAGGTATCCTTTGCGCTGGTCCCATCCACAAGCGGTTGAGAAGCAGGCACAAAGATCTCTTCATGGCGGTCCTCTTCAGGTGGTCGTTGTCCTCTTCGTAGTCTTCTTTCGGCTGTAGAGGTTTCGGGTATCCCGACGAGCGGCCGCCTGTTCACCAACTCGTCACTATCGGCTCGCATACTGCAACGCCCAGCGATAGCTCCAGACGTGCCCTGACGCTCCTCAGGTAGCGGCATTTTTCCGAGGCTTTGTTTAAACTCCATTTTCATAAGAATATGGGGTGACTAGGAACACGTGAAGGCGTCACTCTTCAAGATATTCGCGTAAGCAAATATCCACTTGCGTGTTGTGTATAATGTAGGAAAGTAGGGAACATGGACGTGGGAGTTGGAAAGTAAAGTGGGTAGGTAAGTACTAAAGGTGGTTGGACTGGTCACCTTTAGTGCCCATTGATCGCCTTTTACGATCTCTAGGGCGAGAGTGGGCCTATTCTATCCCAGAACCCACAGGGGTTTTATTATTATTATTATTATTATTATTATTTTTAGTTTATTCTCGCTTTATGCGGTTGAGCTACGGATGACGGGTAATCACCAAGTCAAAAGTAGAGTATATCTATTGCTGTAGAAATGTTCGGGTTATGGATGCCGTTTTCAGAAGGACTGCTTTTTGTATTTTTGTGTGTACGTATGGGTGAATGTCAAGTTTTTTAAGATGTTGCAAAAAGTTTTTGCTAGTAACTCCTGTGACTGAGATGATGAGTGGAATTATTGTTGCCTTATGCTGTTGCCAGAGTTCTTTTACTTCTATGGCCAATGGTAAGTACTTTGTAATCTTTTCCTGCTCCTTTGTTATTACATTGGTGTCGTTTGGTATTGCAACATCTATTATAAATGTTTCTTGGTGTACTTTGTCTATCAGTGTGATGTCTGGTCGATTACTAGTCACTGTTTTGTCCGTATGTATTGTCCTGTCCCAGTAGAGTTTGTGTGTTTTGTTTTCAAGTACATTTTGTGGTGTGTATCTGTAATAGGGTATTTCTGTTTCAATGAGTTTGTGTTTATATGCTAGTTCTTGATGTATTATTTTGGCAGCCGTGTTGTGTCTTTCGGTGTATATTATTATTATTATTATTATTATTATATTAAATGGTCGGTGTTTCTTGTGAGAACTCAGGTCTAGCCTGGTTAACTAATCGCACGGATTAAAATCAAGTAACGATTAGTGTCTGTGTCTGTGTCTGGTGAAGTTATGTAGGGTCCTTTAAAAAAAAAAAAAAAAAAAAAAAAAAAAAAAAAAAAAAAAAAAAAATCACACATGGGCACAGTAAGCCAACGCTATCAGGAAAGAGGAAAACAAAACAAACAAACAAAATCATTATAATAATTCCTGTAATTTTATTAAATGGAGTTTATTGTGTAAGTGTTTCTTTGGCTTTGCGTTTGGGTTGAATACGAGTGGGTTGTGATAACGTGGTGTTCTTCGGTGAGGATGGAGTTTTGTGTTTTTAACTGTGCTAGGACGTGTAACTTTATTGGGTGGACCTGTCTTTGTGGTACATGTTGCCTTACTTGTATTTATGGTGTTTCTTTGTCCTTGAGGTTGTATTTGTGTTATTGCTTGGGTTATTGGTGGAGGTATTACTGTATTTTGTGAGCTAGTAGTGCTGTTTAGGTTTTTGCGTTTGGGTTGAGTACGAGTGGGTTGTGATAACGTGGTGTGTTTCTGTGAAGAATGAGTTATGTGTTTTTTAACTGTGCTAGGGCGTGTAACTTTATTGGGTGGACCTGTCTTTGTAGTGCATGTTGCGTTACTTGTATTTATGGTGTTTCTTTGTTCTTGAGGTTGTATCTGTGTTGTTGCTTGGGTTATTGGTGGAGACATTACAGTATTTTGTGAGCCTGTAGTGCTTTTAAGGTTGTTGCGTTTCGGTTGAGTACGAGT
>NW_022171201.1:0-11615 GCF_008802855.1 Photinus pyralis | reverse complement strand
CCAGCCAGCCAGCCAGCCAGCCAGCCAGCCAAAGTGAGATTAAAAGCTACTTTTTACAAAAAAAATTTTTTGCAAAAATGCGCTAAAAAGCAGCCAAATTAGGTAAAGAATTGATACCACCGAAATCCAAAAAATGATCAAAGTCCTCGTGTGAGATCGAAGGGACTTCAGCGCATTTTTGTGTGGCAGATCAGTGTTTTATTAGCCAATATTGACTCCACCATCAATAAGATCTTGCCGAAAGCTGCCACGTTCACTTTGTCGGTACCATTTTCTCACTTACCGTGCACTCGCAATTCGCGTTTGAAGTTTTGACTCCACCATCAGTAAGATCTCGTCGGGGGTTACCATATTCCCTTTGTCGACACCCACTTCTGATCACCCGCAACAATTCGGATTTGAAGTTTCGACTCCACCATCAGTAAGATCTCGTCGGGGGTTACCACATTCCCTTTGTCGATACACAGTTCCGACGTCCCGTTCATTCGTAATTCCCATTTTGGTAGTTTTCGCTAAAATCCCGGCATAAAATCGTATTCAACTTTTGGGTACTTCACATAGCTCGACCTTCTATTAGTGACACGAGAAAGAGAGACCGCGATTCGCGCTCTAAGAAACTTTTGGGCGCCCAAAGTCGTCTACCCCTCGAAGCGCGCCGCGCAAAAGGTGGTTTATGTCGCCCCTAGGAAAAAAAAAACAAAATTCCGCGACGCAGGAGTTGTGCGCGTTGACAAGATCTTCCCGACGACACCAATTTGAAAACAATCGGAGAAAAACTGTAGAAGAAGATAGATAAAAACTGAAAAATCTCCAGGTTAGTATAATACGCTCGGGGATGGCGTCCAGATGTCGTCGACTCCAAATTTTGTAGCCCCATCCCTAACGTTCTTAATTACACGGCCCCGATAGTTACATGTACACTCCTTGTCTTTTTACAAGCGTTTTTCTACGGGCGCGCATTTACTGCCAGCCAGCCGGCCAGCCAGCCGCCAGCCAGCCAGCCAGCCAGCCAGCCAGCCAGCCAGCCAAAGTGAGATTAAAAGCTACTTTTTACAAAAAAATTTTTTGCAAAAATGCGCTAAAAACTATATGAGCAGCAGTACGATGCGTTTAAGAAGTAGTGCAGCATACAAAATGTGGAACAAACTACTGAAATTGCCTTGTTAGTAATTTCATCCTTCCGGGATTTTCGTCCAAATTTAATCCCGGCGGGACAAAAAGTGACACTTTAGTACTAATAGTCTCGGAAGTACGAAAACAGTCTTCTTTCCAGCCTGCGTGTTATCTCTCTCACAATTGTAGTTTTCCTATGAACTTTTCTTTGGTTTTGATTTGCACATTGAAGATTGAAGTGCAATAGTTTAGATTTTAATCAAAAGTGTGGTTTAAAACCTGACACGCGCAGGGCGAAAATGATAAATTCCCTCAAAACGTCAACTGGCACGGCTTGAACTAAAAAGGAGGGAAAGGGAAACCATCGAACAGTTTACCGAAAGTGAAATAAAAATCAAAAACCAGGCCATAGGTAACATAGGCCCAACCATAGGACACATACCAAAAATGACAGATTCTTATGCATAGCATGGACATCTATGATCAACCGACATATTTTGGTGATCGCCAAGAGTAGAATGAACCCACTTTTTCCGCCATTTTGGATTTTCAAGGTCCATTAAATTGATTTGCGGTTTCGTCCATGTGCGTGAGTATGTTTTCGGAACCTTATTTTGATGATTTTTGATTTTAATTAATTTCGTGGAGTTTGGAGTTTGACTTGTACTATTCATTTATTTCGTGCTCAAAGAGACTGATTAACTTTGTGCTTTCGTTGATTAATTTGAGATTTAGTGAACTTAATTGAACTATTTTAATTAATTTTTTGAGATTAGATCAATGGTCTTTATTTTTGAGTGGGCGGGGGTTGAGTCAAGGGCTGCTCTACCAACCCAACCCACTATACGTTTACAAATATTCATAGCCGAACCCGGATTCGAACCAAGGGCCCTTAGTATCGCTGTCAAGCTTCAACTCAACTGTGCCACACGGGCCAATTCATTGTGACATGCGATAAATTCATGACGATATTGATTGAAGACCGAAGAGGATCATCGAATTTATCTTTATTCGTTACTGAATAGTAATGTTGACTGGGGGTCTGGAATACCCCTTGATACATAAGAGAAAGAGGGTCATCAAGTTTTTTTTTACTAAAAAAAATGTTGGCGACTCTCGTTCAGGTAGCCCATGATTTTTCGAGAACTTATTTTGATTATCTCTGGAAATTCTGAATAATTTCATCGAATTTGAATTTTGGATTCCATCGATTAATTTATCGTCCTAATTTTCTCCATGAGGGCACTACTGGATTTATTCCACTCGGCGGTTATAGAAGGGGAACAATTCGTGTAGCCATCAGGTTTCTGAAGAATAAAACCTAAAAATTGTTTTGAACGATTTAAATTAATATTTTTAATCGAGATATAAAATTAAACTCGAACATTGTGACAAGTTCTGAGACGTATTTAAAATACCTTCCTAAAATTAAAACTGTACACGACTCATCATCCAATTTTTAATTAATTAAAATCTTTGTGGAAAAGTCACAATCAAAAGGCGAATGAAATTATTTGATCGAATCAAAAGTCCAAATTCTACGAAATTATTCAAAATTCTCAGACATAATCGAAATAAGTTCGCGAGATCATCCACCACGCATGAAACTCACCGACACACGAGACATTATCTATGGTAAAAATCCACTTTATATTATTCAAGATACACCACACGAAGCTAGGATAAGAACCCACCAAAGGTAACAACCATCAAGATTACGTCATCCACGTGGGCTAGACAGCGGGCTGAATTGATCTAAATCAAAGTCTAATTTCAAATTAGTACAAGTAAATCCGACAAGACAAACGGAGAAGTAAAATCGAAAAACGAAACTCACCTTATAATAGAACACAGCTTTCATCATTCTTTTCCCATATTTTGTTCTATTAACCCTCAATGAAGGTTTATTTTCTACTTTCCATTATCTATTACACTCTCAATTATTAATTAATTAATTAATTGTTTTTTTGTATTGTACTGGTCAAAATTCTCTTGGGGCAAGGTTTTACGTTAAAAAAATCGTTTCTCTTCCACCAACATTTGCCGTAGTGCTATATTTAAGCATTGTTCTTTGAATACTATTTCCGTAAATTTTTATATTTTTTCCTCGTACAATTCCGGCATCCGCTACAAAGAAAACTCCCACTATTGACTCAAATTAATGGTTTGGGACCTCGATTAACTTCCGAAAATTCCAAAGAATGAACTACACACCTTTTGATTAACATCTGAAACAAATCTTGGGCACGAATTGACAAAAATCTGACATGAAAACTCTATCCGAGTCGCACAAAGGATTAAGAAAACACAATTAATTGATTGGCAATGATAAAAATTAGCAGCTTCTGAATTTCACTTTTATTTATTTTGCCCAGTTGGTACAAACTTTTAACTTTTAGTAACAAGAGAACCGTAACAGAAGGCCTCACGGTGCACAATTTTATTATTATAATGGCAAACTACGCCTTCAACTAACCAAATCGGGCGGACTGCTCGAATAAAAATAGCGTAAAGAAACGTACACGCTTTCCAACAGTCGCGAACCAGCATCGTTTTCTGGTTGATTCCAGTTTTCAACGAAACACCAATTCCACTATTAAAAAAATATCCTTCTCCAGGACCTTCAAATAAAGCCGCCAATCATAATTAGACTTGATAATGTCAACTTCGAAGGAACGCACTAAACGTCCCCACTCACGCCGAAATAACGCGCAACGCACCTGCGACCTTGTTATCAGCACCAGAAGCGCATTTTCTTTGAAATTAAATAACTTTCGCCGGATATCAACAGTTTTTATCGCAAATACTTAAATAAACCTCCTATAAAATACGCAAAGTCGACCGTAAGTTACACAATTACAAGCAATTCTAAAAGGAACAATAAATACAGAAATTCCAATGCAAATAAAATCAACCAACTCTCTGCTTATTCGTAAACAACCCCTTCGATTTACACGTAATAAATTGAAATATTGTCATATACAGGATGTCCCGTCATTATTTTTGGTGTTTTGGTGTTACAATGTAAATTAACTAAAGTAGTCATTTTTTAATAAAAAATGGTGTGATTTGTGATTTCTTTAGAAAATACACAGATATCGAGATATTGGGGGTGAGAAGTTTTGAAATGAACACCCTGCATGTTAGAAAAAGCTCAATAAACCTCTCTATAGACTCTCCTTAGCTTATTGGCAATCCTATATTAAAAATACGTTCTCATACACTATCTCATTAAGCGGCTCTTTATAGAAATTTCCTTAGAAACCTGAAAAAATGCCCTTAAGGAATTTTTATTTATAAGAATTCATAAGGGGGGAGGGGGCAAGATGTGCTAACTTGATTAAGAATCCCTGTAAGCAGCTTACTATTATATTTTTCAGTTCTAGACATTTACGGATCGCCTGCCGTTCCTTCAATTTTGATTCTATCGATTCCATAATTAAACTAAATTACACAATGCAGTTGCAATTCCGACTCTATCAATAGCAGACGAAACATTTTTGATTGCCAATTACGGCATAATTTTCTATCTCATTATCGCTGTACGAAATTAGAGTGGGGTACCGGAATGTAATTCGTTCCTAGTTTAGTTTTAATGAAAATTTCCACAACAAATTGTAGTTTCTGTCCTACATAAATTATGCAGATTTCGTTCTGCGCCGAGTTGTAATGCAATTTCGCAACTCTATTATACCGACCGCCTTCTATAATAATTTGTTGATTATTGTAGCTGGTGATGTCCTCGCCGCCGTCGTGAAAATTGAGGTTTTTTTAAAGAGTTTGTATTTAAATTAGTTTTTCCGACTTTAATTGCTTTTTTCCAAAGTTTGATTTGCGTCTGCTGTAGTACAATTAAACAAATTAAAAGCGCTCTAGGCACTAGAGCACGCGAGCTTTGCACTTAGGGTATTGTAACAAAGTTAGAATGGGCAAAGTGCAGTAAAATTGGGGGTGATTATGCATCACGGCTTCTGTATGCAGATTTATAAGATGCAAAATACACAAGCGCCCAGTAGGGTTGATATGATTGGATTAATACAAAGTTCTGGCCTATGTTTGCTGTCTGTCTCTTACGCCTGACCTAACTAAAGCCTTCGCATACTGCCCCAAAACGCAAATTCAGATAATTTCGTTGGATCGCATCCAAACTTCTAACATTTGTAAACAGCGCAAGGGGGAATTAAAAGCGCTTTAAGAGAGGAAGATGATGACGGGAGACTTTCGCTCTTCAATTTTGTTCACTTTTTATGTCTTTAAATATTTCTATTGACAAGCTGACGAGGAAACGTATTTTATGCAATTAAGTTTGAAATCCTCAAGCGAATTTTGCAATTTCTAACACAATTTCCCACATTTTTCTCATCTTCTCGTCGTTTACGTTCGGAAGAGATTCCGACACTCGATTGACTTCATTAGCCATATATTTGCATTTTATGAAAATAGACATAATGTGTTCGCTTCAGTTTGAAAATCTGCCAAGTTTGCTACAATACATTTTCGTAAATTTTTCGTATTACAGCGGCAATAAAATCTCCACTATTAATGTATTTCAAATATTCTGCTTATTTGTAAAGGACGTTGATGAGCTCTTATTTATTATTATATACTTCCTTACAATAAATCAAAGTAAATGGTAGCCTTTCAATGTAAATTGGAGTCTTGACATTCATATTGAAAATGAGACCTAAGTGGAAATCGAGATTGCTTCAGAAATGTCCTAAATTGGAAACTTTGAGGAACGTCATAAAGAAAAGTTAGCACTTACTATAAATACGACATATAAGTTACCGAAAGAAAACCATTGAAATCATACAAACGAGTTAATCAACGCAAACTAATGAAATTATAAAATTAATTCTCAAACAAATATTTTAGTTTTTCCATTAAATGTTGTTATGTATTTTTTACGTTTCTATATCCATAAAGGTGTGCACTTTAAGAATATGTAATAAAAATAGTGGTTGCTATTGAAAAATACATATGCCCCGCTTGACTCTGCAGACGTACGCCACTGACCACACTTTTAAAGTATGTAGATTGATAGCAAACTTTTTGCAACTTTAGATGCCACAAAAAGCTTCTTTAAAAAATTTGGTTTTGAAGATATACTCAGAGGTGTTCCAGACAAAATTGCCACCTGTACAGGGCGAGTCAAGGATTGCGCGGAGTATCTTAATGCCATGAAGATAAGATTTTTCGATAGAGTGCTTTTGTATTATGATGTGGTTGAATATTCTCCACATTTAAAAAATATTTGGAATTATACAGGGTGCACCAAAAAGTAGGGCGCCAAAATGGTACATTTTTTAAATAGAACCCCCGTATTTGAATGCATTTTTGAATTCTACGTATAATTGTACGTCTATTTTATTATATGGTTAATATCCGAAAAGCTAGTAGTTTTAAAGATAATTCGATTTTTAAGAAAAATTGGGCATTTGCAAGTCAGTATATTGTCACAATTATTACTTAAATTTTGATTCCAGGTTTTATATCTTATCCTGGGTTAAGTAAAAGTCAAATAAATACATCTACTATGAACATTAAAAATATAGCTTACAGGGTGTTTTTTTGGTAGATCCAAAGTTGCAAAACTTCATATTAAAAATATCACTTTTTTTTAAATGAATTCTGTCGTCATTTAGCTCCTCCAAACACCTTGAACCTTTTGATAATAATGTCCTATACCTATCTCTGATAGTTTTCGAAACATCTTGGTTTTCCTGGTTTTTATAATCTTAAATAAGTTATATGTAATTTACATAATAGTGAGGTGGCCATGCAAAAAAAGGCAATTTTTATCTGCCTCGTTCAAAGCTAAAATCATATTTATTAGTTTTTCTAATAAATCATTTAAGTCTATAAAAACTGGAGAATAAATTTGATAGTAAAAACATAAACAAATATCTTGGTTTTTCTACTTTTTATATTTTAATCTGAAATAAGTTCTAATTTACACAATAACGAGGTGAATATGGAAAAAAAATGAAACTAATATCACTGACTGGATGACATTAGGAGTGAAATTAAATTTGCTTTGTAGTCAAATGTTTTTACTTATTCTCCAGTTTTAGAACTTAAAATAAATTGCTTGAAAAACAAATTAATCGATATGATTTTCGTTTTGGACGAGATAGATAAAAATTGCCTTTTTTGCATGGCCACCTCACTATTATGTAAATTACATATAACCTATTTAAGATTAGAATATAAAAACCAGGAAAACCAAGATGTTTCGAAAACTATAAGAGATACGTATAGGACATTATTATAAAAAATTGAAGGTTTTTGGAGAAGTTAAATGATGACAGAAAAATATACAGGGTGTTCCATTTAAAAAAGTGAGATTTTTTAATATGAGTTTTGTAACTTTGGACCTACAAAAAAAACACCCTGTAAAGTTTCCGGAATGACCGAAAATAACGACTATTTTATGGAACATCGTCCATTTTAACTCAGTTTTTAATCAAACGTTCTTTACTATCAAAAATAATGGGATTCGATATGTTTTATAGTAAGGTAGATGAGATGTTGCCTAACATAACCTGTCACATAAATAAAACTTGAATACGTGACTGATTGTATAAACAGAAATGCTTGGGCTCGTTCAAATTTCATATAGTTTTCAAGAAGTAATAAATAAAAATCGAAATGTATATTTAACTTGTAAAGAAAGCGCTTGGGTCACGCATACCCGTTGACAGGGAAAAAATGTAGAAATGTGCTACTTAAACGGGGAACTTACTCAGACAAAAAGGTGCAATGTGGTCGATCCATGCACAGCTGATGAAATTGAATCGTAGAAGTGAAATGCCAGGAATTTGTTAATTATAATCAGTTCAAATCCATCGTAGGAATACTGCAAAGGTAATATCCTTTCATTTACATTGAATAATTGAATTGAACACGTAATTTAATATCGCTTTTGTTTATAAATCACGTGCGCAAACTTAGCTGAAAGGACCATTTTGATTACTTCTCTTATAGTTGACTTTTTATCACTGCATGAATATGCATTGAAGTGTTTCAAATAAAGTTCTACTGGTTTAGGTTTGTTTTGGAACGTTTACTGGGGTTGAAAAGACCTTAGAACATTGCGACCCTAACACTAGTCTGCGTTTCCGTGGCCAATCGGTGCTGAGTACTGTCATTTATGCGCTCGCTCGTAAGTAGATAGCATACTCGGTCTATTATTCTTATGCGTTCAGCTAAAGCTTGATTCAAATTAAGCTTTATGTTACTAAAACTGACTGTTGTTGTTAATCGATCGATCTAGTATAGTCAATTAAGAAAATATTGGATTACCCGATTAGTTTAATATATCAATCAAAACTGCATTAGCCGACCTTTGTCCATAAGGTAGACGTGAAGTATACTGTGAAGTAGAAATTTGTTGATCATTTAAGATCTAACCACTAAAACGTATTTAGTAAACTTACTTATGTGATGCATAATGAAGTAGATGCACTTCCCTCTTACAACTAGCTACCTCTCACGCCGTTATTAATGTCTCACCTGAAACAAAAAGAAAATGCATTAGAAACGAGTTCCAGCAAGCCCGTTCAGGAAGTGTTAACCAAAGCTCACTTTCCGTGCTTCCTTTCGGCGTTGCTATAATCTCGGCATAGCGAAAATAACACAATAAAACTTGGGATGGTCAATAATCCTCGTCAGTTATCTAACTTTTAAAACAGTTTAGTGCATTAAAGAAGAACGGGAAACAATTATTAACGCCAACTTATAATGCGGTAACGCGACTTTGCCATTGTTATCGTATGGAAAAAGAGGTAAGTATAATGTGCCATAAAAACCGTGACATAACACGTGAGGTTAGACGAAGAGTTACATCACAATACGTGTACCTTTTTTGCACACGAATAATTAGCGTATCTCCCATTTATGCATACGTGATTTTATTTTAATGAATAAAATAAAGTGGTGGGAAATGGGGCAAAATTAATCGTTTGATCGCAGGCACGTTTCAATTAAATTGTGGATTTTCAATTAAATTCGCGATTGGGTAAAAACATCATACCCAAATGTGCCTAATGACGTAAAATGCGTGCGAATTATTTGCGAGCACGTTTGTTAAAACAAGTGTACAAATATACGTACATTATGCCAATATAAACAATTCTCTAAAAGTGGTTGAGCCCAAAAAATACATCAGCTACAAAAAAAACAGCAACTATGTCGGAGTGATGCCGAGATCTCAAACCTTTGGATGGACGAACTTCATGCAAGAATTGTCAGTACATTTCTTAAAACGTCTGGATTCACTAGCATAATAGATAATAATTGTGTGTAATTTTTTTCAAACCGAAATAGCGTAGTGGTGGGGATAAGGTAGTAGCATGCTATTTTATCGATGTTTACCTCTTTGACAGAGGGGGGGAGCCCCTTTAGAAATAAACATATAAAGACCGCCTGGTACATAGATTCAAAACCGCGCTATATAATGCGAGAAGAATCAAGACGACACTGCAGTTTGGAAATATTCACATTCAACTTTTTACATCGGCAGTAGATATGTCTCGTCCCGACGTTCCACTTGCCCTTTATGAATATCCTCTTCCAACACTTCGTTTTCGAGATCTGTATTCGTTTCGACGTAACCAATAGACATTGTTCAGTAACGTCAGAGGGACATTCATTAGGTTGAGATCATACCAAAGATAAGAACGGGCCATACTGTACCTGTAAATGAAGGATTTTATTCCGAATAAGCACGGAATTGGTTTATTTAATCGTAATTTGTTGTTTTAGTCTCTATTTGTCCATTTTATCTTTGTTTTTAATTGTTTATCCTTCGTGAAAATTTGTTTATTTAAATTAAAAGTTGTAAAAATTACGTGTTAAAAGGTTAAGCATCTGGTGGAGTGCATTTGAGTGCTATCTGGTCCTATTGCGATAAGAAATGTTGTCGGGGCTAATTTAATTAATGCCGTTAAAAGAGATAACGAAGAGGCAAGTGTACGATTCTTTTGCCCATTAATTTCTAGGGTGATGTATTGAAATTGGTG
Organism: Photinus pyralis; assembly: GCF_008802855.1. NCBI lineage: Eukaryota > Metazoa > Arthropoda > Insecta > Coleoptera > Lampyridae > Photinus > Photinus pyralis. Next base: position 1,479 of record NW_022171201.1, on the reverse strand, counting down.
GAATTAAGAGTTTAATGGAGTAATGGTGGTGATTTACAAAAAATGGCAAAAAAGAAGGAAGAAACAGAGCTGGGAAGCCTAAGGCGAGTTTCTCGTCGTACGGCTGTTGAAGTCACGACGGGTAAAAAGCATATGTGTCGTAGTACGCTAATTTTGCCAAGTAATTGTTGTTTCTTTTGTTTAAAAACGCAGTTTCGCCGATATTAGATTAACCAGTGCAGAAGCGTTTACGTTGTTGTTGAAAAAGCACTTTGTAGTGTATAACAAGACCTTGTTAGAAGGTTCTTTTGTTTTTCCTAAAACTTTCCGCGAGTGTTTTTGAATCAGTGCTGAATGTCTCGAAATATCGCACGTTAGTTGTTTGGAAAACTGTAAGTAATTTTAAAACTTTCTCTGTCTATTTGTGTCGACCAACTGTGTGTGGGGTAAATGTAACGAGCTTGTACTTCTCTTTATTTCATACGAATTTCGAAATAAATCCTTTTCCCTTTGTCAATCAATTAATTGTGTGTTTATTCCAATCCATTGAACGATCCAAATAGAGTTCTCATGTTCAGTTTTTTTTTGTCCATTTGTACCCAATATTTATCTCAAGTTTTAAACAAAATTTGTGTAATTGAATTCTTTGGAACGTTTCGGAAGTAGATCGAGGGTACTGAGATGTCGGAGATGTACGAGGAGAGGTAATAAAAATGTTAAGTTTCAATTTTTGATGCTAGTTGGTCAGGTGTTTTGTAGGTGGTGTATTTGACCGCTCGTTATTGCACACAGCAGCCTACCTTTCCCCCGACAGACCGTTTTGGGGATATTTGCTCTTAAACCAATGGATATACTGCTTGCAGACGTTCCAATCGCCATTTGTGAGTACCCTTTTCTGCTCTTGAGATATGAGGAATTACCATCGGTCACGGGAAGGGATCGAGGAGGAGAACTTTGGTTGATAGAAAATAGAAATTAATTAATTGGAATACCATGAAATCATATCTTTAACACCACCCCTCCCCCTCACTTGATCTCAAAAAAGAGTCGCGAAGGACAGTTGTTTGTAGCATTAAATTCCTATCGATGAAACCTTTGATTAGAATACCATGAGGGGACCACCTGCGTAGCTCAGATGAGTTTACGTTAGTAGCTCTAACTTTTGAATACAAGGATCCTGGGTTCGAATCTCAGAAAGGGCATGTCTTTTTGTGATTGTATAGTGAGTGAGTGGCAAGAGTATGTGTTAATTAATTAGCTAACACCCCATCCACTATAAAATAAAGCCAATCAAATCAAATAAATAATGAAAACAAAACATGTCCCCCCCCCCCACGCCCTAGTTTTTAAAATTGTTACTTGCTACCACTAGAGACGAATTGGTCGTTGTATGTAAATGTTATGCACGTTTTATTTTCAGAAACAGCATCTTGGGGAATTATTCATGCCCCCCCCCCCAAGATGCAACTGAATGTGCTAAATTCACAAAATGACATCGCA
>NW_022171200.1:0-24236 GCF_008802855.1 Photinus pyralis | reverse complement strand
TCTTTATGATCAAAATTCATAGCCAAGATTCTTGTTGGATCACGTGCCAGAGCTTAAACTGCCGACTGTAAAATGAAGTTCCGATCTACGCAGTTACGACACACACAAATAGACGGGTGAACAGAGAACGGATGGGAGAATCCGAACGATCCAACTTTATTGGTAATGCTGTACAGACGTATTAATTTTAAATTTCAATTTTTTGTAACTATTTTCTATGTTCGAAAATTACTTTGACATTGAAAACTGCTCTTTAGCTGAACATACTCGTTATCTTGGGGAAACTTGCAAGATTACAGATAACTTGTTTTTCTTCACTGGTATTGGTTATTAAAGATAAAGCCATTTCAACCATTCCACATTATATTCGTGAGACAAAGCGTGCCATCTTATCGCCAATTACGCAAGTGGTTCACTGTATTACGCGAACGCTTATAAAGTAGATAGTGATCATAACTCTGTTCTCAACCAAATCGTAAATTTTGTATTCCCAAAATCTTGTTTCGAATTTTAAAGCTGAGCATGTACGATCTTCATTTCATGTTAAACATGTTGGCCTGTTTGTACTGCACTCGTAATTGGTTCCTAATATGAAATTTGCAAAGCTCTCGTAAAACGGACCTGTAAATAAATAACATTGGGTAGACCTAGTGCTACCTAGGCAAGGATAGTTGCCACGGCATTGAGAGCTTATAAGTGTTTAACTCAATCGTAAATTTTAACTACCGATATGAACTTGAAATAGTTCCAACGCGGAAGTTGGGATGTTACGAAAACCTGAACTGTGTCTAATATCTTACATCAAATAATGAATATGTGTTTTGAAGCCTCATTCATTATGATTTTCTATTTCTGTTTACGATAATTTCCACAACCTAAACTCCTGCGGTGTTGACGTTGACATTTATCGTATGTATTTTTATTTTTTTTAGGCAATCCTGTTTTATACGCCGAGGTGGTTATGGAAGTCTTGGGAAGGAGGAAAAATTCACGCTCTCATGATGGATTTAGATATTGGAATTTGCTCCGATATCGAAAAGAAGCAAAAGAAAAAGTTAATGTTGGACTATCTTTGGGAAAATTTAAGATACCACAACTGGTGGGCGTATAAATACTATTTATGTGAATTCCTAGCCTTTATTAATGTTATTGGTAAGTAAATGGTTGATATTTCCGATAATTTCTTTGGATATGCAATATCTCTATAGTCTATACCTACGGTTACGGTTTTAGGCCTAATACCCAGTTGCACCAACAAAATTAAGCCTTGCTTAAAGTTAAGTCGAACTTAAAATCTATGGTAACAATTATTAAGACAATCGTTGCCATGGAATTTAAGTTATGCTTAACTTTAAGCGATACTTAATTTTGTCGGGGCAACTGGCCATAAATTCCCACAAAAAACCACACGACGGTATATATCTATCATCAATCCTCTATTTGAGTGAGTTTATTTCGGTGTTGACGTCTGCAATATCTTTGAATGGGAAATGTAAATCTGTCGAACAGTTAACTTGCGAAAGCCTTTATTCTGAGAAGTTTCTGTATGAAATCATACGTTCTGTCTGTCCGTCCGGCACTGTACAATATGATAACTTGAGAAGGGGAAAGATGTTTCGAGCAATCGATGAGTACCTAGATGAACAAAATCGTAGAGTCCAAACAATTCCAAAATCATTGGTATATAGCCCGATAAAATCTAAGGAAAAAAATCCCGGAGTTTTTGAAAATTGGTAAAATTATTTCTTGGTATCTAAGTTTCAAGAAAATTAAGAGTCTTTGTGAGTGTGTGGGGGCGAGCTCGAGGGAAGGAGGTCCTTACTCACTTTCACGGCCCCATAACTCCGAAAGTATCAGTTTTATGTAAAAAAAGCATAGGAACCATTTTTGTAGTAAATTTTTCTAGCTTTAAGTTTGATTTGAAGAACGTTTCGGTAGGAGCGCCAATTACTGAGATACAAGCGAAAATTGAACAACCCTTGTGCAGATAAAGCGCATTTTTTTTAAACGAAACCGCTTTTGTTTTGACATCACCAATGGACATATTTCTTGCAGACGTCTCAATCGCCCTTTGTGAGTACTCTGTTCCGACAATCCGTTCTCGAGGTATAGGGGAATATACCCGATCACGAAAAGAGGTCGAGGAGGAGGGCTATGGTTGGTAGAAATTAATTCCTTTCGTTGAGACCTTTTCATTAGAGTACCATGAAGGATAAAACTAGTTCCACTCCCCCCCCCCCTACTTTGATAAGAGGGCAGAAAAAGGGCAGTAGTTGATGGAAAACGGTTCCTTTCGTTGAGACCTTTAATTAGAATACAATGAGAGGTAAAATTAATGTTTAACCTCCCCCCCCCCCCCCTCAGACGATAAGACCTTTCATTAGAATACCATGAAGGGTAGAACATGTGTTAACCCCCCTCTCCCTCCATTTTCTAAAGGTTAACTTGGCACCACTAAAGGCATGCGTATGCAAAATCTGAGACCAATTGGTTGTCGTATGTAAAAGCTATGCACGTTTTACTTTCAAAAACAGCATCTCAGGAAATAATTCGTGGGGGAAGAGGGACCCCTTTTATACAGCGAAATTTGATGGCCATCTGACACACCTTCAAGATATAGGCTACCTACTGCAAAATTCCAGGACTCTAGGACCATTCCCCTAGAAATAGTTCAAAACGGTAGAAGTGGGTCCGGACGAACGGACGGGCGGACAAAACGCAAACAAGAGCAAATTTTGTTTAATTCTTAAAAATGCGCTAAAAAGGGCACCTATAAAGGGCCCCCATCCCTGGAGCCCCCCCCCCCCATGCGACAAACTAAAATACTTAAAACCAGGTGTCAAATTCTTGACAGAATAGCTTCCTAGCTGAAACCAAAAATTGCCAACATATGTACGCACTTACAGACGGGAAAAATTTATTCTTTAAATTGCTTAGAATGATCTAAAACGTCAATTTTTACGCATGCATTTTGTTTGCTTTTATTAGAGGGACCTACCATCCAAATTTCGTTAAAATTGCTCCATAAATAAGAAAGTTGGATGTTGCATACGCGCAACACTATTTTTTGCGCATGCATTTTGTTAGCTTTTATTAAAAGGACCTACCATCTAAATTTCGTTAAAATTGTTCCATAAATAAGAAAGTTGCATTTCTGCGCATACGCAACACGATTTTTGCGCATGCATTTTGTTTGCTTTTATTAGAGGGACCTACCATCCAATTTTCGTTAAAATTGCTCCATAAATAAGAAAGTTGGATGTTGCACACGCGCAACTCGATTTTTTGCGCATGCATTTTGTTTTCTTTTATTAGGAGGACCTACCATCCAAATTTCGTTAAAATTGTACCATAAATAAGAAAGTTGCATTTCTGCGCATGCGCAACACGATTTTTGCGCATGCATTTTGTTTGCTTTTATTAGAGGGACCTACCATCAAATTTTCGTTAAAATTGCTCCATAAATAAGAAAGTTGGATGTTGCACATGCGCAACTCGATTTTTTGCGATATGCATTTTGTTTTCTTTTATTAGGAGGACCTACCATCCAAATTTCGTTAAAATTGTACCATAAATAAGAAAGTTGCATTTCTGCGCATGCGCAACACGATTTTTGCGCATGCATTTTGTTTGCTTTTATTAGAGGGACCTACCATCACCATCCAATTTTCGTTAAAATTGCTCCATAAATAAGAAAGTTGGATGTTGCACATGCGCAACTCGATTTTTTTGCGCATGCATTTCGTTTTCTTTTATTAGGAGGACCTACCATCCAAATTTCGTTTTAATTGTTCCATAAATAAGAAAATTGCATTTCTGCGCATGCGCAACACGATTTTTGCGCATGAATTTTGTTTGCTTTTATTAAAGGGACTTACCATAGAAATTTCGTTTAAATTGCTTCAGAAACAAGATCGTTGCGTTTTGCACATATGCAACACAATTTTTGACTTTGACAATTTTTGTCTCCGTTTTTTGATAATATAACCCGGCCCAATTTTTTGTAGGTTGTACACAGGAAAATAAGGTCTTCCAAATAATAGAATAAAAATTTTAGGTTGCTATTTGAAAAAAAAAGTTCGATGCCGTTACGGCGCTCCAAAATTTTTTTCAAAAATCCGGCCCGTTATTTTTCTGTTCGGTATGCCTAAAACATATATACAAAATTTCAACAAAATCCGTCGAGCCGTTTTCTCAGAAAATTGCCAACAAACGTACGTACGTACGTACGTACGTACGTACGTACATACAGACGGAAAAAAATTTTATTCTTTAAAAGTTGCTTAAAATGGTCTAAAACGTCGACATTTGATGAAATTTTGAAATGTTCAAAAAACGGCTATCTCAATAGCTACCTAGCACATGCTAGGAAGCTAAAAACACCTGAAACAACCTGAAATCCAAAATTACGCCCTAATTTTCTCCAATACCACCTACCAAAATAAATTTAATCTTTATCAGTCCCCACAGACTAAAATGTGACTTACTTTTTAAACACTTCTATGATCTTCACGGTATGCAGACCTTTTTTTGTTGAATTTTGCCGTTTCTAAATTTTGTTGGTTATGATGATCCTCTTCATGGCTCTTATTTGCAAAAAAGATAAAGGTCGACTATAAATTGTATTGCGAGAAGTTGATTGGCGCAAATATCGGTATAACTCAGATACTTTGTTAACTTTACAAATGACGACGATATAGGTACTTCAAAAACTCAATATTCAACCTGTAATCACATTAAAAAGTGATTGCATTAAATACTCGTAATTTCAATGACGCCAATCCCGTAAACTGTGGGAAATCCTATTGTCGTTAAAGCGGAGAACCTAAACGTCCCATAATTCTGTAACAACTTTTTTTATAGGTAACCAAAGTCAGTAGTTATATAGCTGGGATAGCTTCCCTGGTATTTATTTAACTAATGCACCTGTACAATGACATTAACTTAGTGTATAATGCAACATAATCATGTAATTACTCCGAATGCAATAAACTAAAAATAAAAAGGAAAGTTACATCACTCAAGATGAAGCACCCCCGGTCAGCAAACGAATCATTCGCGCCATGCAAAACAAGTTCCCCTTTTTTCCTGTGATTTTCCACAACCCAGTTACAATGGTCTAGGGAAGGCATTGCAAACTGGGCTGCCAGTTTGGCGTTGGGAATGTTTTATCTAATAAACTAAGGCTTGAGCCTATCCAGAAAAGTACTTTTACACATTATTCAATGTATTTTATAACAATGACATTTAGATGCTGTACAGGCCCAATCCGGTTTTCATTTAAAGCAGACTCGTACCATCAATCGTCGGAACGAACTAAACATCCAATCCAAACGTCATTTATGAATGAATTAAGTAGAGTTAATTTTAACGGTATCATCAAGTGACTGAAATGCTCATGTCAATGAATCAGATTGCATGAGTCAATTATTTCCTATTTATTCCAAAGAAACGATGTACAATTTTATGTGTGGGATAAATCTCATTAAATACGTATAGAGTTGGTGATTAAAAAATTTAAAAATAAGTTGCCAGCACATGCACATTGTAAATATCTCACTTTCTCGGAGCACTATATTTGACGTTCCGTACTAGGTCACTGGTGTGTAATATACACGTTTTTGGAACACAATGTTTTAAAATCTGGCACTATACTCGTTGGACATAAAATATTGGGGCCATGGTGTATAATTCAATTCGCGATTTGAAGAGTTGAGTCATGATACTTATCCCAATTGTACATTCTATTTCGAAATTTTAACTTTTAATACGTTTCCGTGTGTATAAGAACTACTTTAAAGGGCATACCTACCAAGACGAGCTGAGTCGCAAAAGAGAGAATTCCACGACACATTTATACTTTCGGTCTTTATTACATCCGGTTGTAGGTATCGGAAGACCAATACTGAGATTATAAAATGTAAGAAACTAGTGATTACTCATCGAATTCGTCTCTATTTAACTTTTGAAAGTAAGACGGAAATCATTCTTCCAAAGTTACAGGTTTTTGGATTATATAAGTTGATTCCGAGTTCTTCGTAGATGCGGACGCTATACAAGCGGCCCCGCACTCACCAATAAATAGGTCCATATAATGTTACCAGCTGTCCCATTACTAGAGAAAACGATTATGAGTAATTTAAACTATTGTTCACGTTATGTACTGTTTAGTTTCAGTTTCCTTGACATTTGGAAATTCCGAAATTCAGTTATGTTATTCCTACAAAACCAAGAATAAAGCGGATATGTCCAATTATAGGGCTATATTGATTATGTCAGTAATACCAAAATTGTTCGAAGATATTATAACAAATACTTTATTTCCATTACTTATAAGCACTATAATTGACGAACAACATGGTTTTTTCCCTAGTCGTTCCACAAACACCAACCTTTTAACTTATCAGCATTACATTCTTAGTTGTTTTGATGAAAATACGCAATTAGACTCCATATATTTTGACTTCTCTAAGGCATTTGTAGAGTAAACCATAATATCTTGTTATCTAAACTTTCTCTCGTTGGTTTATGTGATCCAATATTGTCATGGCTTCGTTCTTATCTAACAAACAGAATTCAAATGGTGAAATATAAGAACTTCATACCTAAACCAATACATGTCTCGCGTTTCATCGTTTCGTGACGTGTGTGTTCTTGCCCTATATGCGCGGAGAAAAATCCTTATATTTTAGCTAACGACAAACCAAATACACTGTTGTAAAGATAATTAAAAATAGGAACTTTTTGGGAAATTTCTTTTTTTCTTTTTTGGGCAGTTTGGACATGGTCTCAACAGATGAATTTAGGGAGTTAATTATTTATTGTTTTCTGTGTTGGTCGCTTTAAAATTAGCGGTTGTTTAAATGCGATCCACATAAGAGACCCTCAATTTTAACAGAGGATATGAAACTGAATGTTTTAATTTTTTTGGAAGAGAATCCCATAAGAAACTTAAGGGAAATAGCGGGCAAATTTAATATCACTTCATCGTAACCTATTTTATTTGTTACTCAGTTGTAAACGTTGATTAACAAGACAAAACGCAAACGGGTAAACGTCATGTTTAAACGCTACTGACTTGTAAAACTGACAGCTGACTTGTAAAAATTTTACAAGTTAGCAAATCTAGTCATTTCATTGGCCAGAATTAATGCGAAGCCTCTGTTACATGGATAACATGATATTTTAGACATTTCGTCGAAATCAGTTTAAGAACTAATTATTTACGTTTACTATTGTTTACAAATGAGTAACAAATTTAATATTGTACATTATACGCCAGGTAATAGTTTTTACTGGCTCTAGGAAATGACAGGTTCGCCTGACGGCTCGCCAGTCAACTTCTCCTATCGCCAGTAAAAACTCACTTACCTGGCTAATAATGTAAAATACTATAAATTAATTATTATTAAAATCTAGAATGACAGTACAAAATGTGCGCGCATGTTATTTTGGTTGCATAAAATTAGTCATCTTTCAGAAGATTTTTGTCAAATAGAAAATCCCTATGACTACTTCTAAATGAATAACACCGTAAATTAACCACTGTTTTTTACTCGAATGCTTCATTAATAAATACGAAAGTCATAAATAAGTCAGCGCCACGGCTAACGTATAATCTTAAATGCACGATAAAGAGTTGAGGTAACGCTGCTACAAAATGTTATAATAGAAAGGACCCAAATCATTTTCTGCACTTTAAGGTTTTGAGGAACGTTGCACGAGAAGAAAGACCTAGGTATAGAATTCAACATTATCGTAACAACAACAAAAATACTAATGTTTATAAACAGTTGAGTAGTCTATGAATTATATATAATCAACATTCAAGATAGTCCCCTCACCTAAATGGTACTTTGAAACGAAGGATTTACCATTTTACATATACCATAAAAACTACCAAAAAAGTGATATGAGAATTTATACACAAGATGTTAACGGCACCATTTTACATGTTTAGTGAAATTTTGTCACAGAAATTTAACTCTGATCTGTCAAAGTGAAAGACACATTTTGTAAATGTGATTGCTAAAACGCGTATTTAACCCATTTTCTCTTGTTACAGGGCAAATGTTTCTCATGAATCGGTTCTTCGATGGAGCATTCCTCACATTCGGAATAGACGTATTAAACTTCATGGATAGCGATGAAGAGGATCGGGTCGATCCGATGATACTCATATTCCCGAGAATGACAAAATGTACATTTTATAAATACGGTGTTTCCGGCGAAGTGGAAAAGCACGATGCGATCTGCATTTTACCGTTAAACGTAGTGAACGAAAAAATTTACGTATTTCTTTGGTTCTGGTTTATAATACTCGCTTGCTTAACGTTTGCCACTATAATTTATAGAATAATTATTATATTTTCTCCGAGAATGAGGGTGTACTTGTTAAGGATACGCTATAGGCTTATTAGAAAGGATGCTATAGATTTGATTGTAAGACGAAGTAAAATGGGCGATTGGTTTCTATTCTACATGTTAGGTGAGAATGTCGATTCTGTAATATTTCGTGATGTTATGCAAGAATTAGCGAATAGACTTTTGAAACATAATTTTCATCATATGGGTGGATTTAAAAGTGATATCCAAGACGCCTAGTGCCTTTTTATACTGTGTTCATGTAGAAAGATGTTTTCCTCCGACCAATAAAATATCTTTACTTATGATTATTATCGTGAGGCTGACGGCCAAGAATAGGAATTCAATATTCGAATTACACCAAGCTTTAAAAAGTTTGATATAATTAGATTAGGTTTTTTATATTTTCAAACGTGTAATTTTGTTTTTAAATAAACGATTCATATGCAACTTCCTGGTTTTAATTCCAGAACTTCCTTCTTGCCAATTACGCAATTTTAATCATTCGAATAACCTTCTGTTGCCATTTTGTGGTTCAGATGATATTCTCTTCTCAGGGGTTGTGCTTTATTATTGGTTGTACATGATATTCCATTAGCATGTCCGCATATTTTATAACATTTAGGATAGTCCTCCTCTAAAAAATTGTCATAGGGTGTACCTATTGAGGGACATCTCATTTGAAAGGTCATAATGTTTACTGTATGAAAGTGGCAGTTGTCCTATACAATATAAGTATACAACACTTTACAAAGACTACGTTTCAATTAATGTAATAAAGGATTGGAGAACTCCCTAATTTTTCCAAGAAGATCAGGTTTTGTGACAAATGCACTTTTTTTTAAATCGATATATCAATAAGCAAATGACAAAAATCCACACGTTTCGAGAAGATCCAATTTCAGTTTTGCAAAAAATGAATGAGCCATACCCTAGATGGAAAAAAAATGTTTTTTTCAGCAAAAGAGGCGCAATAAAGAAGCCATAATAAGATTACTATACTTCGTTCACCCAACAGAAATAGTTAAGCCCCTCCTCAACAATTACCGCCACATTTGAATACGACATTGTTATTGGTGTAATTTTTGAAGCCACAATCACACTTGTAAAGCGAATTGGCCGAATTGGGTAATCTGGAGTGGCTTAACTATTTCTGTTGGGTGAACGAAGAATAGGTCGTTATTAATCGACGATACCCTAATAACTGGATTGCTCAAGGGGGGCGCAATAGGAAGGCATTTTCTTGCTATCTAGGAGTTAAGGTTTATTATAGCTGAAAAAAGGCTTAATTTATTTTTCATTTTAGTAAGGAAATGCCCAGGAGTGGTCTGATAACTGAAACTAGTACCAGAGAAGACGCAATTCATCTATAACGAATACTGTGGGGTGGATGATTTCATCTTCGGACACGTAGAACAATCCACTAATCAATTTGGACAGGGAATCAATTGCCAAAAGTCTTGAATTCATGTGGAACTCGGAAATTGACTGTCTACAACACGAAGTAGAATATTAAAAACGAAAGTAAAGGCAGTCAAACGGAATACACTTTTATTCACAATCGGTTAGTAATAAGAGTCATTCGTCTCATTTAAGAAGTTTGAAAGTCGGCCGTAACTAGATTATATTTATTACGAAGTTCGAAAGTATGAACTTCCGCGCTAAGGAAGAGAAGTATAGCTACTAATATCAGTCACAGATGGCGCACTAGATGAGATGAAGTTTTGAATCTCTGTTGCACCGTGACTCTCTCAGTGACCTCGGCACTGCGCAACCGTAAACACTCTAGAATTTGAATTTGCGTTAAACTGTTTAAGGGTAAGGGGTAAAATACGAGTAAAAAATATACTCGTAATGGTAATATCATTGTTTATTCATAGGTATACAAACAAAACAAACGCTTGCCCGTAGGCGCGTTTTAAGTAAATTCATATTCAAAGCGGTTGCGCGTTGCTGAGGGAGTCACGGTACAATAGATATTCATGTCTAATTGGCTGTTGGTTTCCAGTTGGTTGTAATCATATATATAAGAGAAGTATATGGATAACCGCCTATGATTGCAATGTGCAAATTGTTCGCCATAATAGAGAGCTGCCCTATTCCTTAGTCCTGAACTCTGTATTTATGCGCAAACTCCCCAAGTAAATATTTACTTCTCTCCGCCTACTTTTAAGTAGCGCCAATTTCAAATTTCATAACCTATAACTCGAAAATAGGGTTAAAATTTTATTAAACCATCATTGTGTGCAATTACCATATGTAAACACAACCACGCACCATTCGGAAACTTCACCCAGACTTCTATTCGCTTCATGCAGGCTCATATTCACCACATTGGCCCCATTCCACCTGCCGACTCCTATCACTATTGTCTGATCCTGTGATGTCTTTAGATAAGTATACTAGCTGGCCGAGGCCCACCCTCCCAAGACCAATCGCCGCCGAAGCGTTTCTTACCTCTGTTGACTATATCGCTTCGATTCCCCTACTAGCATCTTCACCGATCAGCGACGACAATTTGAATCTTCCCTTTTTTGTGCCCTCAACATTGTTTTCGGCACACAAGGATTCGGGACTTGCACTCAATGGCCTACTTGAATGATTTCACTGCCAACTCAAATCAGCGCTCATGTGCCACCCAGTGCGTTCTGGTTCAAGGTACTCCGTATCGTTCTGCTTGGAATCTGTAGAATTTTCACGGAGAACTTTCGAGCTTCCTCAGCGGAGTTTGTTTACGGTTACACCCTTCAACTTCGAAGGCAAACTTTGTAACGATTTAGAAACCTAAATTGCAATTTGAAATAATATACCTATAGGGATCATATCTTGAATATAACATGAAATTGGATAAGTTCGCATCAGCTATAATATAAAGTGATACATTACCAATGTTCAAAGAAACACCATTAAATTAAAGACATTTACTGATTTTAAAATAAAATTAACATTGTCGAGTTGGAAATCTTTTAGGTGTTAAGTGACCCCCATATAACTTCGCCCCCATCATGTTTGCGTGCATCCAAATCAATGCAGTCATAGCGGTTAAAATGACGAGAACACAACCTTGTTTTTACATCATCGAATTCCGATAGTTCACATGCTTGCAGTCACCGATTCTTGTTGCTTTTTCACTTGGGAATCTAATAACAAGTATGGCATAAATGAATTGATTGCAGATAATTGCATTGTAACTTACTTGTGCCATGAAACCGAAGAATCCACTTTCCCACAAGTACCTGCATTTCTTTATTTCTAAGTAATGAACACACTAAAATTGCCAAACATTAGGTATTCCTTTACAATTATTGTGTATCACTTACGTATACTGATTTATATAACTACGAAAGGCTTCTTTACTATTAAAATTAAACAAAAGTTCATAACTCATAAACAAAACAAACAATTTAACCTCAATCCGTTATGTCAAAGTGGAGTAAATGGTAAATAACACTTCATAATAACACGCAAGCGCATTAGCGCCTAGTTCCCAACTAATGACAGAAGTATATTTCCATCCACTAACGTTGGCGATAGGCGTGTCCACTCGTTTATCCATATACTTCTCTTATATATATGGTTTATATATATGTTAAAGAGCAGGTTTATAGTATCCGCGTAGTACGGGAAGCTTTAAATACTCTTCAAAATTTGCTATACGTCCACAAATAAGAATAAGTTTGCTTTTTTTGGGATATCTAGGCGATTAATTAATTGACGTTTGTTAATTTATAGGTTGACAGTCCCAAATCGCGTCTCATCGGACAACTTCGGACAGACTCGTTTACCCTGAAACTCACATACCCAGGCGATGTCCTTGACCATATTTTACACTTTATTCCGTATAACTTCCGTTGCACGTCATCATTTTCTGTGACGTAATTACTATGCAATAATGCCAAATCTAGTTTTGAGCGATTTAGGTTATGTCACTTGTCAACAAGACAGTGCATTCTTTGTGTGAACAATCCACACCTTAAAATAAAATAAATTTTATTATTCATTTCGTTAATTGGAACCACAATATACATACAATATACTTTAATAACTTATGAACTGTACAAATGTAGCATCTCTTTTACAGAGAAAGTACTAAATATAAAATTTTACAGGTTATGTGATGTGATGGATGATATTCAAATTAATCGGAATCATCGGAACTGCTTTCGTGTTCAAAGTTTATAATAATAGTAGCAACGTTTTCAAGATCTAATTGCTTTTCTCTTTCGTACCACTCGTGTATTACAGTTTCCGTATCCTTAACTGAATTGCGCCACGTTTCGGAAGTTATCGATTGTAGTGATTCTTGTCACATGTTTATGCAATTTTCAATGCTTCGTCCATCTCTACCAATGTGTCGATTGTAGTAATTTTTCGCTATGCCCCAAATATGTTCGATAGGATTAAAAACGCGATGATAGGGTGGTAATCGTAAAACGAAGTAACCGTATTGCTCGGCTAAGTGGTCAATGCCTTATGCGGTACATTTTAGCTGATTTATTCCTAAAAGTATCAACAAGATTTATATAACATCAAATAATTTGCGAACGTACTTACTGTGCAACCTTTTCAACAGTTCGGCTGTAAAATCATTTTCGGAGAACTGCACATTATGATCACCTAACCACACTTTAATGTTGTCTGTTTTCCCGTTATCGAACACAATTACTGACGGGTTATCTAAATTCTTCAGTAATTTCTCTTCAAACCAATGCACAGCGAAAGACGTAGAAAATAATCAAAATCAAATCAAACGAAAAGTAAACCAAAAGCAACCTGTCAAATTTACAAATTTAAACGCGACAACATAGCGAAATGCTACCCATTGTTGCGGTTAAAATAAACTACATGCTTAATGTGTTGCCTAATAAACGAAAGTAAGTTTACGTTGGTACGTCGTTTTCTTCAGGTAATGACGTGCAACGGAAGATATACTGAATAGACCGTAGTTACAATTAGCAGTCCATGTACTATATGGTCTAAGGAAATAAGCTACTTCCGCGCTCAGTGCGTAATGTACTATTTCATGTCTACTTTCTGTCGGGAAATGTTAGTTTCCATGACAGAGGCAGAGCAGACTACATTTCCTGCCGCTTGTCACTTTACCGGACGCACCGTCACTTTACAGGTAAGTTCATAGCTCTCCGTTCATACGTTTCCGTTTGTCCGTTAGCCAATCAGAAGACAGCAAATTTTTAAATCGTACGTCGTCCGTTTACGACGGAAAAGTTGGTTGAAGTTGAACATTTACGTTTCCGTTGGTCCGTTTTTAACAAGAGTGAGGTTATGTTTGGTACGTTAACAGCGTTCGCCTACTCGTTCTTCACGGTAATATGCCAGATAGCAATGTGTTCTTACTTTCGTACCATTTTTACATACTGAAAATCATTGACGGTACAGTACAAAATAAAGTTTAGGTT
This sequence comes from Photinus pyralis, assembly GCF_008802855.1. Lineage (NCBI taxonomy): Eukaryota > Metazoa > Arthropoda > Insecta > Coleoptera > Lampyridae > Photinus > Photinus pyralis. The sequence goes on along the minus strand of NW_022171200.1, from coordinate 10,455 downwards.
ATGATTATACTTGCAAATGTACAATGTGGACGGATTGCTATGAACCTTAACAAAATTTTCTATCCGTTTGACGGATCAACGCAACGGATGAACGGACAGCTATGAACCAACCTTACCGGCCCAAGGTTGTTTTATTAGAAAAATAACCTTGTTACTAGCCGCAGTTTTGACATTTCCAAATGACTCCTGTCATCACTGACTGTATATAAAAATTGAAATTTTGTATTAAAGACGATGTCATTACCTGACGGAGTTTGTAAATATCTGAATTTATTTTCGATATGAATTTTTTAATTGAAATGTAGAATAGAAAGTATCTTGGAGCATTCTTACATTACACGCAGTGGCGTAGCTATCGGGGTAGTAGGGGTTGCAATTGCTACCCGGCGCCAAGTACCGAAAGGCGCCGCGGTTAGTATCGTTTATTGGTTTATTTATTATATTACTTACATTTACATCGCGGTTGGGATTAATCAGAGTAGCAAAAATTCAACAAAAATAATCTTACAAGATTTAAATTTAATTATCTAACTGTGATACAGTAACCTGTAAGCTTATGTATAAAAGAAAGACCTTTATTTAACATAAAGGCCTATTGTATCTCGAAACTTGAAAATATCACATTTCAACTAAATGAAGTCATGCGAGGTGCACGTGCAAGGATGCGATGCGAAGCATTGAACGTTATCATTATTGCCCTGCACCTGCATGTGTATGCGAGTTAAGTTCATTATTATTTTTGGAGAAAGGCGCATTAATTGTTTTGCTACCCGGTGCATCGTACTCTAGCGACGCCACTGATTACACGAATAAACATTATTATTATTAATTATTTATTTATTTTATTTACTAACAAAACGGAACTTGCCCTTTTACATTGTCAGCAGTCAACGGTTCTGGCTTTAACAACTTAAACAAACAAAAGTAATAAAACAACAATAGTAAAAAAAAAACAAATACCAAAATGCAATATCAAAGATGTAACAAGACATTACGGACACTCGTTCAAGTTTCCTGGCTCGTGACCTATTATAGATTTTGTCATAATAGTATGCAATAACTCCTTTTTTAAATAATGTTAAGTTTACATTAATTATATTAGAATTGGTCTGGTGAATATATACATTGGTGGGTATGGCTACCCTTATCATTGGCGATTTTAATTTGTGACTGGTTCGACATGTAGGCACATAAAATATACTTTTTGGTCTGGTTTTATGAGCTGGAACATACAGATTCACAAGTGATAGCAAATTAGGACAGTCAATTCTATTATTTATCAATTTGTGCATGAAACAAATATCAGCAACTTCTCTCCTAGATTTTAACGGCATGATATGATTTTCCTCTCTAACTTCCCGATATTGATCATATTGGGGGTAAGTACCGTGCCTCTTAAAATGTAGATATTTTAAGAATTTATTTTGAACTGTCTCTATTTTTTTTTTATGGATTTGTAGACCGGAATTCCAAACTCTACTGCCGTACTCTAATTTAGATCATACCAGGGAGTTGTAGAGAATTTTTATGGAAATGATATTTTGAAATTCGGATGTATTACGTATTAGAAACCCTAAATTTTTTAGTGCTGAATTAACAACGTTATTTATATGCTCGTCCCATTTTAAGGTAATTGTAAATTCTACTCCTAAATCCCTAATTACTTTTACAGTTTGCAGTTTTTGTTGGTGCATAGAGTAATCTGCTTCAGTATAACAGCTAAACCAACTTTTCAAATACAACTATTTTTAAAAAAAAACCTTTATTCATTGCCTAGTAGAACTGATGATGTCAGGAGTTATTAGATCTTACAGTAGCCATTACTTTCCAAAATGATAAAGTGTGCGAATTAGTATTTATTTGTGCATATAAAACAACTCTTGTGTAAATACAAAAGTAGATTTTGAAGGACACTGCATAACTGCACACAAAGTTATAATTGAATCAAAGGCTTTCTTGCTCACAGCCAAGCATATATTCCACTAGATCATAATTATTTCAATATGTTTGAGTTCTGTACAGGGCCGCCGATAAGGCGGGGGGGGGGGGGGGCCCGGGGCCCGGCCAAAAGAGATTTTGAATTGTATTTTTAACAGAAATCTACATATGCATATCTCTATATGAGAGAGTAGAATATAAAAAAATGCACAGCAGATTTAAAAAACCATACCATTGAGCAAAATTTCCTAATTACGTCAAGTGGCAGAAGGCTCGCTAGAGAAATTAATTTTAAGTGAGTGATATTCACTTTTGCCATTGTTTAAGAGTATTTAAACAATGCTTTTGCTAATAAGAAAATCACCAGAGTTAAATTGTAATTTGGTTATTTGAATTCTAACAATTCTTAATAAGTTATGAAAAAACTGTGTCTGTATGAAAATTATTCAAATGTTCTCCTTTCAAATTCAAGCAGTCAAGATTGAAAATGTCTAGGTTAAGATAAGGGTGGCGAGGGACAACAAAAATTTCAATTATAGCCCGTATAGGGGCCCGGACAAAAAATATTCCCGGGGCCCGTCGAGGCTATCTGAGACCCTAACCAATAACCATACCAATACTCAGAAAAACTAATTTTTCCACTGTGTATTTATTTCAATACTAAAACTGTAACATACAAAGGAATGCTTATCTTACAATTAAAAATACAAGGGGTCCCAGAGAGCTTTGCAGTTATTTAGAACATAAAAATATAAGGTAAATAAAAAATGAACAAAAATAATAAATGTATGAAAAATAGTTTCATCTAGGTATGCTTTTTCAAGAAATGCCTTAGATTTTTCCGAGGATTTTTCATTCCCTTGGACTACTGATTTTATGGGCCATATTTTTAAATTACTTAATTAAATTTACTGGAACAAAATCGTTTGGAACCACATCTAAATAACGAGAACATAAAACCAATCTTGCATATAAAACTTGATATAAACACACATTGTTGGATTTCAAACCATTCCATCGAAATGTGTACATTAAATTTGCAAGTTGCTTTAAAAAATTATGGATAAAATAAAAGTGCAAAGCTCTGCAAGATTTTTATTACAAAAGTTAAAAGTAGGTATAAAAATCTGTGCTTCGTGATAAAACAATAATGTTAGTCCTGTTTGGTTTTTAAAGCATCTAACCTCTGAAGAAGTGGTGGATGTGAATGATGCCAGGCTGAATATAAGGAATCATATACAGGAAATCCAAGATTATCTTTATTCAGCTGAATTAGGGCTCTTTGCAGAGGCTCCGCTTTCTTCAATTTAGTAGCAAATTTATCTGCTTGAAACTCGAAATACCGTGAAAGACATGTCAACAAAAATGACAATAGTTCGTTATAAGGCACCATAATGTATTGCATTACAACTAGCAAACCAACCAGTACAGGTTGTAGTTTTGTCGGAAATCCCACCGCTTGATAGATGGGAGGGTAACGAAACATAAATGCGAATACAAGAAATACTAAAAGTAAATTCGTTTGCATGATAATTAGCCTTTTAGTGATGTGACTGTGTTTCCAATGTCCAAGTTCGTGCGATAGTACTGCTAAAACTTCATCGTTTTCACAACCTCCACTTTCTGGTTTGGCTAATAAGGTATCGAACAATACTATTCTTTTGGCAAATAATCCATAAAAGTAGGCATTACTGTGTGCGGATCTCTTTGACCCTTCGACCACATACAGCTGATCTAGAGGAAACTTGAGCTCCGATGCCAGTTTTTCTATGTTTGTTCTTAATTCACCTTCTGGTAGGGGTGTATATTTGTCAAATAAAGGAGCAATGTAGGATGGATATATTGTCAAAAGTACCATCAGAATTACTCCCACCGTAATCCAAAGCCAAACAAAGAAATATTCCCCACCATATTTCACTATTAATATTATAATAGAGCAAATCGGCAATGTTAAAGATTGGCTTAAAATATACGCCTTAATTTTATCAAGTGTGAAGAAAGTGGCCGTTTGCTTATTGAAACCATATTTTTCTTCAAGTACAAATGTATAGTAAATGGAAAATGGTAAATCCAAAACAGAAGACAAAGTTGTTAAAATAAACAACCAAATACAACTGGTCGCAACTTCACCTTCCCAAGGGCTGTTACTTTGCGAATAATTCCACACTTTCGCTAGTAACCCGGTATATATTATAAAAGTAGAGGTGATTATTGATACTGCACTCTTCACAAAACCGAAACTACTTTTGTCGATACTATACGAACGTGCCTTGTCAAATATATCCTTATTCATAACACCTCGAAGTTCCTGCGGTACATCTTTGGTATGTTGACATACTCGATACTAAAGCGGATATACAATTACGTATTGGAGAGTAATACAATATATAAACTCACCTGTCGGATTTCTAAGTACAATTCCCAAAGGTACTGTAGCCATAAAAAAAACAGTATAGAATACAAAACGTTAATATCATCTATCATAGTCATTTTCCAGTTAAATGTAAAGCAGCATCACATGGATTATAATAGTTGCCCTTAATCACCAACAATAAATGGCAAGTCACCTTTGATTAACAGAAAATGATCCACTAATACAGGCTTCGACCCTTTAATAACTCCACGCAAACGCTAAAGCTATACGTGTCCCTTAACCACTTCAACTAAATCATCCACAGGTTCACACCACAGATTAAAAGACTTGTCAGTTACAATTTTCAAAAGTAGGGTTAGGAGATGGCCTTCTGTTCGTGGTTCTTGGTGCTTCATCGTGTTATATGCAGCTGTGTCTCATGCATCAACACATGCATCAAAAGCTAAAGGCTGGTTTATAATTGGCCTAACCGTATTCCGTAAAAATTCAAACATGACAAATCAATGTATCTGGGGGCCGATTCTAACTGATTTCAACGGTCGAAAAAGAATTTCGACGGCGCCATGACACCAATTAAATATTCGCTTTCTTGCTTCCAAACGTTTACCTGGATAAGGTCTCATTATATATGACTTTAAAGGAAATGCTTCATCCCCCCACAAAAAACATTGGGAAAGGTTGAATTGTTCCTGGTAATGGTGAATAAGGAGGAAGCTTAATTGTCCCATTTTCTAAACCTTGACCAAATTTTGATTCGGTAAACACCCCACCATCCGCGTCGCACACTACCATTAAAACCAAACTAAATGTGTTTTTTTATAATTAAAAAAAGCACTCCCGGATTTTTTTGGTGCTTGTATACCTAGTTATGTGTTTACCATCAAGGGCACCACAACAGTTAGGCAGATTCCAACGTTCTTCAAATCTTTTTGAAATATGTTGATATTCATTGACTGTGGGTGCTTTTAAATAGATAGGTGATAACACATCCCAAATTGCCTGACATGTCTCTCGTATAACAAACGATACGGTGGATTTCCCAATCAAAAAGGACCAAGCGACAACTTGCATACTGCAACCGTGGGCGAGATAACTAAAATTTTAATATCTAGTACCTATTGTTTAAACAGAATTTATGAGAACTTACTACAAAGTGATAGCCAGTCTATGCTCAGGGCTTAATGCTTCCCTTTTGCTGTGTTTTTCCAACTTGTGCAAGCCGATCACAACATGATAAACATGAAAGAGGCTACTGCTATATCTTCCTCCAATACATCCATGTTCGACGATTTTATTTAACAACTTAATAAATAAATAGGTAGATTTCAACAATTGTATACAAAAACCAAAACTTCACTTTGACATGGTTATTTTTTGGAGAGCCAATAGTGAGAATGAAATCCCCCAGAATCGTTCGCAATTTTTATTGGTTATGAACCGAGCATGCCAGTTTTACGGATTAAGGGCCGATTCTACAATGAAGGTATATACCGAGATTAAGCTATACTTAGAATAAATGTCGACGGTTGCGTTGGTTACCATTGTGTCAACCAATGGCATACGTGTTGCTATGGCAGTTATTCCAGGAATATCTTATTCTCGGTAAAAGTGTAATTGTAAAACCGGCCCTAAAGATTGTAGATTAAAGTTACATTACGGTTAGGCCAATTATAAACCAGCCTTAAAGCTATACGTGTCCCTTAACCACTTCAACTAAATCATCCACAGGTTCACACCACAGATTAAAAGACTTGTCAGTTACAATTTTCAAAAGTAGGGTTAGGAGATGGACTTCTGTTCGTGGTTCTTGGTGCTTCATCGTATTATATGCAGCTGTGTCTCATGCATCAACACCTGGAAATTATTATAGATGGTTTAAGAGCGCGCTGCCAGAGTGGTGGGGGAGCTTATTGCCTTTAGTTTATATTGTTACCATTTCAAAATCAGACGGATAACGGCAGATGGCGCTAATGTTGTCTGAAAGCACTTCTTAAGTATCTTGTTTTTATCTCGAAAATTCGCCGCGTCCTTCGGAAACTTTCGCAGACTTTCGCTATATTTACAACAAGCACGTACATTTGTAGTCAGGCTCAGGATATAAATAAAGAAAACAAGATTATGCTAGTTGGTGCATGACATCACGCAGACAGAACTTTAACATCGGGATTCTGAATTTGTGTTTTTATGATTTAGGTGAAAAAAATGTATACAACCTAAACGCAAAATATGCCAAAAAATATGAAGAAATCGTTAGACCACCTTTAAAAGTGCTATAAACTATAATTGAGCGCACTATAACAAGAGGAAGGGCAAGCGTTTTTCAAAATATGGGAGATACCTACTTATGCTAACGTATCTAAAAATTTTGGAGTAGATTACTACATAAAATCTAGCATAAAATATTGATTCATGTAGGTACACAAGTTATAATTAATTGAATGAAAAATGGATTCGATATATTCTTTTCAATAGTAGACTTTACACTGGTTTGTAATTACATCCCTACTTCTAAAATGAACCAATTTTAAAGGAAAAAAGCACGAAATAAAAATTGCACGCCAAGAAACAATTTGCTAAGGTATGTGTAGTACCATAAACCTGCGAAATCCTAAAGCACAGATATTTTTAGTACAAAGGGCTATTGTGTATTGTGTTGGTGTCATTCACAAGCTCCGACCTTGTGTGGGTGTTGATTGTGATGCGATTTCTTTGACTGTCTACCTTAGTGTAATGACATACTAGGCGACATGCCGCTCGCGACAGCGACATGTCGCAAAATGGAGCGACAAATATTTTGCAGCGACCTGCATTGTTTAATGGCTAAAGGCATAGTATAGCGACTTGCAGTCGTCGCGACAGATGTGTCGCGCCTTGTCGTCGGAAATGCGGCGCGACTGAATTAGGGGGGCACATAGAAACAGGTTTGTGATGACATACTGGACCGCGATTTGCCGCATTTGCGGCGCGACAGTTTAAGTTTAAACAACAAAAATGTCCGTTGTTGATAAATTATTTAGCCTTGTTAAGCGGTGGTATGGGTGAACAGAATATTTCCTCACTCGCGTGTTCTGCAGTTGACCTTCTGCTTCGGCTGCACAATCAGCAACCACATTAAGGAAGTGTACGTTCTCCATACTGGGTGTGCCAACTGAAGGAGCAGGGTTGCAGGGTAAAATAGCACCTTCTTCATGAGAATCGTGATTTGTCGTCTTTTTTGTCGTTCAAAACCGCTAAAAGTAGCTGTCGCGAGCGACATATCGCTTAAGTATGTCATCCGCTCGTTTTTGCGACATTGACGCTCGATGTCGCTGTCGCGAGCGGCATGTCGCCTAGTATGTCATTACACTTATAGTCCAGGAGACAGCGACATTTTTTATGCACTCATTTCTATAAAGTTGATATTCTGCCATTTTGATAGTACGAGTAAACACAAAGTCTACCACCCACGCAAGATGCATAAAAAATTATTCAATTGAACTTATTTCTACAAAGATGAAATTTTTGTTTCAAAAAGTTGATGTCATTTCAGACACACAAAAATTGGTCTAGCGATCTCTGATTAAAATACTTTAGAAAGAAATGTGGCGTTTGTTTTTTCGGGACGCCCACCATCCCTACTGACAGGGGCACCCCCTCACATATCGTATTTGGCATAATATGGAACCGAATTGGGACTGGGAAATACCATACTAAATTACTAAGTAAATTGTGGAACATAAGAAGTTTATTTTCATATATCGCGTGCAGTGGGATGTCAATGATGTCATATCATATTTAATTGCTCTCATTGCGAACTATTAGATTTCGCATTGAATGCATACCTATCTCGTTGAGAAATGAATGAAGGATTAAGCAGCAATGCCGACTTCCTACATCATAGCACAGAATAATAAATCTGTGACCCGGTCTCAGTCTTGGATTTTGCGTGTTGTAGCGTTTCTTTAACATTTGAATGTCGAAAGTTGGAAAATTTTTAACATTCCCCCTTTAAGAAACTGCTCCGTTCCTCCCTTCCTACTACTGAATTAACGGTTCTGAAAAAACGAAAACGATGCCGAAATCTTTACATTTACCCTGACCTACAGCGTCGCGCTCGCGGGTTCTTTTTGCCTTATGAACGAACGAGAGCGGTATATTCATATGTATTCACTACCGTGGTCATGTATTGTATTTAAATTCAAATGAGAACCCGCCATGTTTCTCCGCCATCTACAGGCGAACCACTGCACTTACGTTTCGCTTTCGATCTAAATATGGTGGGAAACAGCACTAGGGTCATTTTATAATGAAGAAGTTTCGTACAAATTTCCTTTAATTGACCATAAAATCACTTGAAACTTATGTGTTATCTTTGTAATGACCCCAAGAAGGCAATGACGAAAATTCATGGAGATTTGATTTCATAAAAAATTATCAAAGTCCTCGTTTGAGATCGAAGGGACTTCAGCGCATTTTTGTGTGGCAGATCAGTATTCTATTAGCCACTTTCGACTCAACCTTCAATAACAGATCTTGTCGAAGGCTACTACATTCACTAACCGCTTCCCACTTTCCGCGTGCACCCGCAATTCGCTTTTAAAGATTTAACTCCACCATCAGTAAGATCGTGTTGGGGGCTACCACATTCCCTTTGACGGTACCCACTTCCGACGTTCCGTTCACCCGCAATTCGCGTTTGAAGATTTGACTCCACCATTAGGAAGATCGTGTCGGGGCTACCACATTCCCTTTGACGGTACACCCTTCCGACGTCCCGTTTACCCGCAATTCGCGTTTGAAGATTTGACTCCACCATCAGCGAGATCGTGTCGCGGGCTACCACATTCTCTTTTACGGTACCCACTTCCGACGTCCCGTTCACTCGCAATTCACTTCTATTGGCGACACGAGAAAGAGAGACAGCGATTCGAGATTTACGAAACGTTAAACCGCGTGAGTTCGCAACGGAAGGTTAAAGGCGCCCTAAGTTAACTACTTCTCGAAGACGCGCGCGCGCCTCGCAAAAGGTCGTTAATTTCGCCCCTATGACAAAAAACAAAATTCCGCCACGCAGGAGTTGTGCGCGTTTACAACATCTTTCCGACGACACCAATTTGAAAAGAATCGGACCAAAACTGTAGTAGAAGATAGGGAAAAACTGAAAAACCTTCACGTTAGTATACTACGCTCGAGGATGACGCCCAGATGTCGCCAACCCCACATCATGTAGCCCTGTCCCTAAGGTTGACAAATTACACGGCCTTGTAGATACAACTTTCTACAAGAGTTCTTCTACGCGCCCACATTTGCTGCCAGCCAGCCAGCCAGCCAAAGTGAGATTAAAAGCTACTTTTTACAAATAAATTTGCAAAAATGCGCTAAAAATTAAAATTGCCCATTTTCAAAAATGTAATTAACCTATTTATAGCGAATGTAGATAGATGAAAATTCGTTACCTCCTGCGCTGGTCCTTGCTGATTAATATAAAAAAAAAATTGGGCTGATACCACAAACGGTTTTTAAAAATTGTACGAAAATCTGAAGGCATGTTTTAAGCGTGTTTTCTACACTGATCCCCACCACTCCGGCAGCGCGCTCTTAAAATTCTTAAAATCTTCCAGCCCTATACAGCTACACTATATACTCTACAGTGGTGGCCAGTGACGTGTTTTTTTTTCACATTTGGATAGACGTTATACGTTATTTATGGCGTTTGTGTATTATTTGGTAGCAGCTACTTGTTCCTTTCCCATTCTGTTTATGTGTACAGTGCCACCATGCTCAGAAAAGCCCCGGAAAATATGCGAACTAATTTTGAAATAATTTGTCACTGTATATGCATACATACATCATACCTTTAAAAACAATGTTGACTAGGCAAATAGAATCGATAACATATTGATAACAGGTAATAATCCTGCCTCGAATCCTGCATACATTCTTTGGCTTTTGAGACTTATAATTATTAATTGTTGTACTCTCTATAGATAAAATCATCGTAGTGACCTATTATTACATTGTAATATTTAAAAAACCTAAAGGTAATGTAGTGTACTTAACCCCCAGGTCCTACGCTAACATCACACTACAAGAACACGGAAATAAAATCAACCCGGCTAACGTTTAAAAATGGACACCCGAATGACTATTCCCTCTAAAACTAA
>NW_022171199.1:0-395 GCF_008802855.1 Photinus pyralis | reverse complement strand
AGTATGACGTGACCCAGCGACCCAGTTTAATTTAGTGACCCAGTTGACCCAGTGACCCAGTCCAACTCTGGCCCCGTGTGCTACGAGTACTTTGAACAAGGGAAGATTGTTCGCTTTACTAAATGTAACCATTTTATCTGCCGGAGCTGCCAAAACAATTTGCCGATTCACATCCAAGACAAAGACGGTACCTTCTACAAACATTGCCCTTTGTGCCGGAAACTGTCTACATTACAGGAAATCTCATGGGGAACTACCGGTAAGTTATTTTTATATTACTTTTTTGGGTAAATGTATATACAGGATGCATATACGTAATTAATGGTACTCTTATCGTATTAGCCTTACAATTTGTAAAATGTAATTAGTAATCTCGAAATGCATGCACATTCACA
>NW_022171198.1:0-828 GCF_008802855.1 Photinus pyralis | reverse complement strand
CGGCCACAGCTCATCAATACCTGTGTGTGAGGTAAATGTAACGGATTTGTGCCTCTCTCTTTATTTCAGGTTTCTCTTGATTATTTATCGCACATAAGTATCGAAAGAAATTCTTTTGCCTTTGTCAATCTATCAATTGTATGTTTATTCGAATCCATTGTACGATCCAAATAGAGTTCTCATGTTCAGATTTTTTCTATTCCAAGATTTATTTCAGGGGTTAAACATTTTCAGGGCGCTAGATTTAATTCCAGTGGCGCAATTGAGCGCATTACTTTATAATATGACACTCAAACCTCTAAGTGGGAGGAGAGGGAGGCACTTATTTTTATACGTATTACAAATTACGTTAAATTCTGTGTAAAACTGTTTAACCCATAACTCCCCAAAAACTGGTATTACCCTTCACATAATTCTAATGAAAAGTCTCAACAGCTGGAATTAATTCCTACTACCCTCCTCTCCAGTATCTTTTCTAGATAAGTTATAATTCCTCATATCTCGAGAACAAAGTGTCGGACGAGAGCACACACAAAGGCAGCAAGTTAAAAAGTAATCGTAAACGATTTACAAAAAGCGCATTTCCACTTGCATGCATTTTCCATTTGTAAGATGCAACTTCTGTTATAAGAAGAGTTTCATTTCAACGCTTTTCTAAATAAGAAAGTTGGAACTGTGCATGCGCAAACCTACATTTTGAAGTAATTTTGAAATTGGCGTTGGATTTTCATTTATAATTAAAAAAGTTTGCAATTCGGTTTATAAATGGTCAAGATGCGAAAAGGGCACTGTGAATTTTGAATCGATTCGACTCAACTTTTGGCATTG
>NW_022171197.1:0-2960 GCF_008802855.1 Photinus pyralis | reverse complement strand
GAATTGTTTTGGATTCTACGCACCAAAATTAATAAGAAAAAGTGTTCCCCGAGAAATTTTGGTGCAGTCGATTTTTGGTAAAAAAGGAAGGTTATACACTGCCTTTTTTTGAGGCCCGAAAAAAAAATGGTCTCAGATCGACCCGGAAAAAAAATTTTCTTATAGAATGTGGCCTGTAGAATCCATAATTTCAAACAGTTCCAAGATTGGGCTTCTAGTTCAAAAGTTACAGCCCTTTGAATTTTCTTTCGAAATTGGTTTCTAGTCTATAACTTTTGATTGAGAAGTCTTATCGAAAAAGTACGAATTGTTTTGGATTCTACTCACCAAAATTAATAAGAAAAAGTGTTTTCCCGAGAAATTTTGGTGCAGTCGATTTTTGGTAAAAAAGGAAGGTTATACACTGCCTTTTTTGAGACCCGAAAAAAAAATTGACTCAGATCGATCCGGAAAAAATTTCTTATAGAATGTGGCCTGTAGAATCCATAAGTTCAAACAGTTCCAAGATTGGGCTACTAGTTCAAAAGTTACAGCCCTTTGAATTTTCTTTCGAAATTGGTTTCTAGTCTATAACTTTTGATTGAGCAGTCTGATCGAAAAAGTACGAATTGTTTTGGATTCTACGCACCAAAATTAATAAGAAAAAGTGTTTTCCCGAGAAATTTTGGTGTAGTCGCATTTTTGGTAAATAAGGAAGGTTATACACTGCCATTTTTTGAGGCCCGCAAAAAAACTGTCTCAGATCGACCAGGAAAAACAATTTTCTTATAGAATGTGGCCTGTAGAATCCATAATTTCAAACAGTTCCAAGAGTGGGCTACTAGTTCAAAAGTTACAGCCCTTTGAATTTTCTTTCGAAAATGGTTTCTAGTCTATAATCTTTGATTGAGAAGTCTGATCGAAAAAGTACGAATTGTTTTGGATTCTACGCACCAAAATTAATAAGAAAAAGTGTTTTCCCGAGAAATTTTGGTGTAGTCGACTTTTGGTAAAAAAAAGGGTTATACACTGCCTTTTTTTGAGCCCCGAAAAAAAAATTGTCTCAGATCGACCCGGAAAAAAAATTTTCTTATAGCATGTGGCCTGTAGAATCCATAATTTCAAACAGTTCCAAGATTGGGCTACTAGTTCAAAAGTTACAGCCCTTTGAATTTTTTTCCAAATTGGTTTCTAGTCTATAACTTTTGATTGAGAAGTCTGATCGAAAAAGTACGAATTGTTTTGGATTCTACGCACCAAAATTAATAAGAAAAAGTGTTTTCCTGAGAAATTTTGGTGCAGTCGATTTTTGGTAAAAAAAGGAAGGTTATACACTGCCTTTTTTTGAGCCCGAAAAAAAAATTGTCTCAGATCGACCCGGAAAAAAAATTTTCTTATAGAATGTGGCCTGTAGAATCCATAATTTCAACAGTTCCAAGATTGGGCTACTAGTTCAAAAGTTACAGCCCTTTGAATATTTTTTCGAAATTGGTTTCTAGTCTATAACTTTTGACTAAGAAGTCTGATCGAAAAAGTACGAATTGATTTGGATTCTACGCACCCAAATTAATAAGAAAAAGTGTTTTCCCGAGAAATGTTGGTGTAGTCGATTTTTGGTAAAAAAGGAAGGCTATACACTGCCTTCTTTTGAGCCCCGAAAAAAAAATTGTCTCAGATCGACCCGGAAAAAATATTTTCTTATAGAATGTGGCCTTTAGAATCGATAACTTCAAACAGTTCCAAGATTGGGCTACTAGTTCAAAAGTTACAGCCCTTTGAATTTTTTTTCGAAATTGGTTTCTAGTCTATAACTTTTGATTGAGAAGTCTGTTCGAAAAAGTACGAATTGATTTGGATTCTACGCACCCAAATTAATAAGAGAAAGTGTTTTCCCGAGAAATTTTGGTGTACACACTGCTTTTTTTTGAGACCCCAAAAAAAATTGTCTCAGATCCACCCGGAAAAAAGTTTTCTTATAGAATGTGGCCTGTAGAATCCATAATTTCAGTTCCAAGATTGGGCTACTAGTTCAAAAGTTACAGCCCTTTAAGCCTTTAAAAAACACGCTAGAAACAGTACTGCATCGTAATTATACTGGAGGAATTAGTGGTTTTATCGCTAAAGTTTTGCTTGTCCAAATTTTCGTTTAAAACGATTAGGTAAACAAAAAAATGTTGTTATCGGTACAGTACTCTCCCTGTACCCATGGGTAATGACTAATGTAGAAGTAATAACTGCATGTGCTATAAAAGTAGGTACTACAAGAAAAAAATCCAGAATGTTGCTCGGAAATTCCTTGACACTTGTTACTTGTAAGTACGTACCTACCGAGACGTATCTTCTGAAATAATTGAAATTAGTGATAGTATGTTACGTGAAGAAATGCACAGATAAAATTTTTAAACTTTTAGTATGTACCTAGCTAATAATTCTTAATTACAAATATAAAAGGACAATAAAAGATAATAATAATAATAAGGGTTAAGACTTAATTAAAAAAACCTTCTACTATTCTTGGTATTTACTATTTTGGCGGTTTGATGTTATTTTCTGGCCTTTTATAAAAATGTTTAATTTAGTGGCAAGTGCGTGGTAATTGATTAGGTACTTTTTTTGCCGTTCAGGTAATGTATTTTATGTATTATATACGCGACAGTAAATTATCTGATTATACCTATCGTAATAACTATAACAAAACTTAACGTATGCCTGTATGCCCTGTATATGATAGGGCAGCGTTAATAAATGGCAGAACTATTACGTCTTCCTTTCTTTGTACACGAAATCGTACGACCCCTTTCACAGGGAACCACACAATACGAAAAACAAGAAGTCAAAAGTGGGATGTGCAGACTGCAGACTAATCACTAATGAAGCACAGAACACGTAGGTAACGTCAGAGTAGGAGTGAAGGAATGAGTAAGACTAAGGGTTTTCTAAATTCGTCACCTAATTCACGATAAGAGCTTCGTTATGAAAGT
>NW_022171196.1:0-1199 GCF_008802855.1 Photinus pyralis | reverse complement strand
GTTTTTTGCATTTTTTCGCACAGAAACAAATACATAACCTTTCTTTGTTTTAATTCTTATTTGTGGCTATACAAGCAATACAAATAAGGTATATATGTATGTCCCATGCGCAAAAATGCTGTAGACCGGTGTAATGAATACGTGCTGCAGGTAACAAATTAATTAAAAGTGATAAAAATAGTTATGAATTGCTACGGTAAAGATTACGGAAGTTGTTTCCTTGTTGAGGATCGAATCATGTGATCAAATTCCGCTCATGATCCGGATGACGCAATTCACAAAATGGCGGTTTTCTGTCAAGTGTGGAAAAATATGTCCACAGGTGTTGGTACTCGCAGGTAGATGATAAATTTAAGCCCAAATTCCTAAGACGTATCCGATTTAGTCATTTACACTAGTAATTACGATTCAAACGAGATCTTGACCGTGGCTTCTGGTACCTTAACATAGCAGGTCAATATTTGCCCCTTTTCGTCGACCTTTTTTTTAGTTTTCGTGCTTTTGTTGACTCCATTCGGCAAGTCTCCCTCGAGCCTTTCGACATCCATTCTGGTATACCTAGTTTCTTCGCAATTATTCACGTACCTTGAGCTGCTTCTGCTTCAAGAGCTCGGGCTAACTCGTCAGTCAAAATTTTAGGTGCCGCTACACAAGTAGGTTTGGATGTCGTCATCACGAACTTCGTCTGTAAAGATATCTTTACTAGTTCCGTGGATGCCAGCTTTGTAATGTATCCAACGGTTCCCCTCGTAGAGCCACAATAAGGGCCGTATCCTGCTGCGAATTCGACTATCCGTTCGCATTCGCGGCCCTTCAAACTGGATAAAATAATACTCCCAGGAAGTTTTTCCATCGTAAATGGGCTGTTTCGTTAGATTGGGACGAGTCACATAAATATTAGTACCTAGTATCTGCAATATGGATTGCAGTTATATCTAACTGTGATATTGAGGGTGTGCGACTGTGACGTATTATAGCCGTTGCAGAGCTTCCCTTAAGGTTATCGCCCATTTGGAGTGCAAGCAGGCCCAGTTTAGATCACTGCCGCCCACTGAACTATATTTAACTGGAAGGCGCATTCCAGTATAATATAGTTAAGTGCTGGCGCCAGACCTTCTTTGAGTGATGGGAGGCATGGGAATTTTTTTCGATATATCGATAGGTATCGATAGTTATCGATATATCGAATAACAATAGGT
>NW_022171195.1:0-1306 GCF_008802855.1 Photinus pyralis | reverse complement strand
CTAACAATAAATAAAAAATATTTAGTTTAGCGTGTAGTTAATTTAACAGAGTTCCTCAATGGCATTAACATTAGGATTAAGTACTATAGGGGGTCGCGGTCATCAGACCCAGAAGATTAGGGGTCGCGATTGCAAAAAGTTTGAGAATCGCTGCACTATACAATGGTTTATCATTACCCAAAGTAGAACTGATTAAATTTTTAGTAGCCCAGGAGCTACTGTCCGGCCGGCCGTCTGTAACATGTCCTGGGTCACTGAACATTTAATCAGTTCTCCCTTGGGTGATAAACATGAAAAGAGAATTGGAAAATTGGAAACCGTTCGCGAGTTATGATGTACACAGAAAGTGTTATACTGGGTGGTGTCTAGCGCGACGCAGCGTATAGGGATTTCAATGGTAATATCGTTATGTTATAGTCAATTAGGTACTAGCTTCCCTAATCATTTTGAGCAAAGGTCTACCTAAGTACGTTTTTTAGAGAAAAAAATACTGCATCTGTATACATACGATTACTTATAATTTTCCGTTTTTCAAAACCGTAGAAATCAACAAAATAAAAAATTAAATGTTTATAAATCAGTGATGCTTTGGAATCTTTTAACAAACTATACAAGCGGATCGCATCAATAAGTTATTGTTGTTTGACATCTAACGATTTTCATATATTTAATTCTGTTTCAACTAACCGACGCAAGAAAAAGCGTCTATGGGGTTATGTTTTTTTAGAGAATGTAATGCGGCATCGGCATCAGATACTATTTGTTTATCATCTTCCGGAACCAGAGTAGGTACATAATCGAAGAAAAAGAAATTGATTTGAGGAAGAATTGTTCTTAAACTTGTATTCTGATTTTCCGCTACTGCAGCCAAAACGTTGAATGTACTGTCGTTTTCCTGATGGTTTTGACGGGCATTTTGAACGATAGTGCACTTGCAGTGATTTAACACTGTTCCTGTTCTTTGAAACTTGCGCACAGCACAAGAGGTCATGTCGCTCGTCATACTTGTTTTAATAAAGTTCAAAAAACTCTTGTTTTGTTATTAATTAATCCACTCTAGAAAGAACCCAACTACTACAACAGAATGGAAAAGCTGATTTACTTTTCAGTGATCCAGGAGCTCGTTTGCTATATTTGTTACAACTTATAGCATAATACACCAAGGCACTTAGTGCCTGAATACACTATGCGTTTTAAACGCATCCTTTCAAAACGCATTCCTGCGAAACCGGAAGGTTTTGTGCGTTTACATTACTTGCGGCGACCGGAACGCAACCGGATAAGTGTAAACGCTCGCATTTAAATC
>NW_022171194.1:0-2809 GCF_008802855.1 Photinus pyralis | reverse complement strand
CTTTTTTTGACCCCCGAAAAAAAATTGTCTCAGATCGACCCGGAAAAAAATGTTCTTATAGAATGTGGCGTGTAGAATCCATAATTTCAAACAGTTCCAAGATTGGGCTACTAGTTCAAAAGTTACAGCCCTTTGAATTTTCTTTTGAAATTGGTTTCTAGTCTATAACTTTTGATTGAGAAGTCTGATCGAAAAAGTACGAATTGTTTTGGATTCTACGCACCAAAATTAATAAGAAAAAGGGTTTTCCCGAGAAATTTTGGTGTAGTCAATTTTTGGTAAAAAAGGAAGGTTATACACTGCCTTTTTTTGAGGCCCGAAAAAAAAATTGTCTCAGATTGACCCGGAAAAAAAATTTTCTTATAGAATGTGGCCTGTAGAATCCATAATTTCAAACAGTTCCAAGATTGGGCTACCAGTTCAAAAGTTACAGCCCTTTGAATTTTCTTTCGAAATTGGTTTCTAGTCTATTACTTTTGATTGAGAAGTCTGATCGAAAAAATACGAATCGTTTTGGATTCTACGCACCAAAATTAATCAGAAAAAGTGTATTCCCGAGAAATTTTGGTGCAGTCGATTTTTGGTCAAAAAGGAAGGTTAAACACTGCCTTTTTTTGAGGCTCGAAAAAAAAAAAGAAATTTTCTTATAGAATGTGGCCTGAAGAATCCATAATTTCAAACAGTTCCAAGATTGGGTTACTAGTTCAAAAGTTACAGTCCTTTGAATTTTCTTTCGAAATTGGTTTCTAGTCTATAACTTTTGATCGAGAAGTCTGATCGAAAAAGTACGAATTGTTTTGGATTCTACGCACCAAAATTAATAAGAAAAAGTGTTTTCCCGAGAAATTTTGATGCAGTCGATTTTTGGTAAAAGTATTCAAATACTATGCGAAGTATTCGAATACTTCTCAAAGTATTCGAATACCTTGCGAAGTATTCGAATACGCAGAAAAGTTAGGCGTCGGTCAGTTGATTTCAATGGGTTTACCAGGGCACGTTATAGTCTTTACCTATATCAAATAAAAGCGCACTTTAAACGTATGACTTATAAGAAACATTTACTGTAAAATACCGTTTGCTATTACTATCACTTTGCAGTTAAAATTAGGAATACCCATATGGATGGAAGACGGCCAGACGACCGAGAAGTTCTGAAGGTCTGCGCTTCTTAGTAACGCAAATACCGTAAAACGGGGTGTAGTCGACCAGTTGGGGTGGAGAAAACAGTTCCCCGCCCATCTCTTATTTTCAAAACTTTAAAACTTGTCACCGCTAGAGGCAAGCGTACGCAAATTCTGTCACATGTAAAAGTTATGCACGTTTTACATAAAAAAAACAGCATCGCAGCACATAATAAAGGGGGGGGGGGGCTCTTTCAAGCAGTGAAATTTGATGGCCGTCTGGCACACCCTCAAGGTATAGGCTACATTGTAAAAAATTCCAGGACTCTAGAACCATTCCCCTAAAAGTACTTCAAAACCGCAAAAGTGGGTCCGGACGGACAAACAGACGGACGGACGCAAACTATAGCACATTTTTTAAATTCTTAATAAATGCGTTAAAAAATATACCTAGAGAGTAACACCCGGTATACCCAAATGCAGTGTTATCAAAATTAATGTTTATGTTGACCTTCGTGGACTGAAACAGTATACGGGGGCAATTTAAACACCCACGATGTAGTAAATGTTATTATTATGATCTAGACAGTGCAAAGTATAATTGCTCGACAAAATATCGACATTTGTGCTAGGCATGCGTATGGTGCGTTGTTGAATGTGCAATTTATCTGGACGTTACATTCATAAAATGGTGAGGGTAGTATTTTCCGTGATCGCAATCTTTGCCTTCACTTATTGTGATGGTCAAGTACGTTACGATCCGACATGGGAAAGCTTAGATAAGAGACCTCTTCCTCAGTGGTTTGACGAGGCGAAATTCGGTATCTTCTTACATTGGGGCGTCTACTCCGTGCCCAGCTTTGGCTCTGAATGGTTTTGGAGTAATTGGAAGAGTAAGAGACATTTGTCTAGATTTAATTTTTAAATGACACTTATTTTCCAGGTGGAAATAAAGACATTGTTTCGTTTATGAAAAAGAATTACCCGCCGAATTTCACCTACCAAGATTTCGCGAAGGATTTTTCCGCGCAGCTCTTTGATCCGAACGCGTGGGCGAAACTGTTTGTTCGGGCAGGTGCCAAGTAAGACTTTCGTAGGATGGGTGCGGTAACTAACTGAGGGATTCTGCAGGTACGTCGTACTGACAAGCAAGCATCATGAAGGGTACACGCTTTGGCCGTCTAAGTATTCATTCAGCTGGAATGTTCGAGATGTGGGTCCCAATCGAAATTTACTAGGCGAGTATAATAAAATCGTCCTTTAATTTTTTTGCACGATCGGGTTTCCTACCACCAGTGTACTTAATCATGCAAAAAATCTTCCAAAACTTGCCCTCAACCTAACTACCCTTATCACACAATTAGGTGAACTGGCGGCCGCTGTTAGGACCACCAACGTCAGATTTGGCGTGTATCACTCTCTGTACGAGTGGTATAATCCCCTTTACTTGTCTGATAAAGGGTCGAACTTCACCAAGAACAATTTTGTTTCACAAAAGGTTATACCAGAAATGATGGAGTTGGTGCAAGACTACACGCCCGACGTCATTTGGTCGGATGGCGACTGGGAAGCGAATGACACCTACTGGAAGTCGACTGAGTTTTTGGCGTGGTTGTACAACGAAAGTCCCGTGAAGGATACGGTAGTTGTTAACGACCGGTGGGGGAAGGGGATACCATGTCGCCATG
>NW_022171193.1:0-455 GCF_008802855.1 Photinus pyralis | reverse complement strand
TATTCTGCCTTTAAAAAACCTTAAGACATCCTTGAAAGAATTACGTATTCTAGTAGTTTTTGAGATACATATTTCGAAGGACTTTAAGATGGTCATAAAAGAACGTTAAGAAACGAATTGTATGAGGCCTTGGGCAAGTCAAATAAACTATTTACTTGAAAAAAGCGCTTTAAGAGCCTTGAGAAGACTTTTAAATTCATAAAATACGGTTGAGATCATTTAATAAGAATATTTGAGAAAGGAGCTCCAGTAACCATGAGAAAACCTCAAGGTAATTTTAAGCGGCTCTTGGGAGAATATTAAAAAGATAAGAAGTCGTCAGGGAATTTTGTGGAAACATTGTGATAATTTTGAGGGAATCTTATTTAAAAGCATTGCCAATATTTTGTAATGTGCCAGGATAAGGATGTCTATTATGGGATACCCGAAACCATAGAAGACACGACGATGGTCAA
>NW_022171192.1:0-30977 GCF_008802855.1 Photinus pyralis | reverse complement strand
TTGCTTTTGCTAGAGGGACCTAAAACCAAAATTGCGTGTAAATCGTTCCGTAAATAAGAAAGTTGCGTTTTGCGCAGGCGCAGTGCGAATTTTGAAAGTGCATTTTATTTGCTTTTGCTAGAGGGACCTAAAACCAAAATTGCGTGTAAATCGTTCCGTAAATAAGAAAGTTGCATTTTGCGCAGGCGCAGTGCGAATTTTGAAAACTGCATTTTATTTGCTTTTGCTAGAGGGACCTAAAACCAAAATTGCGTGTAAATCGTTCCGTAATTAAGAAAGTTGCGTTTTGCGCAGGCGCAGTGCGAATTTTGAAAACTGCATTTTATTTGCTTTTGCTAGAGGGACCTAAAACCAAAATTGCGTGTAAATCGTTCCGTAAATAAGAAAGTTGCGTTTTGCGCAGGCGCAGTGCGAATTTTGAAAGTGCATTTTATTTGCTTTTGCTAGAGGGACCTAAAACCAAAATTGCGTGTAAATCGTTCCGTAAATAAGAAAGTTGCGTTTGCGCAGGCGCAGTGCGAATTGTGAAACTGCTTTTATTGCTTTTGCTAAGAGGACCTAAAACCAATAATTGCGTGTAATCGATTCCGAAATAAGAAAGTTGCGTTTTGCGCAGCGCAATGCGAATTTTTGAAAAAACTGCATTTTATTGGCTTTTGCTAGAGGGACCTAAAACCAAATTGCGTGTAAATCGTTCCGTAAATAAGAAAGTTGCGTTTTGCGCAGGCGCAATGCGAATTTTGAAAACTGCATTTTATTTGCTTTTGCTAGAGGGACCTAAAACCAAAATTGCTTGTAAATCGTTCCGTAAAATAAGAAAGTTGCGTTTTGCGCAGGCGCAGTGCGAATTTTGAAAACTGCATTTTATTTGCTTTTGCTAGAGGGACCTAAAACCAAAATTGCGTGTAAATCGTTCGTAAATAAGAAAGTTGCGTTTTGCGCAGGCGCAGTGCGAATTTTGAAAACTGCATTTTATTTGCTTTTGCTAGAGGGACCTAAAACCAAAATTGCGTGTAAATCGTTCCGTTAATAAGAAAGTTGCGTTTTGCGCAGGCGCAGTGCGAATTTTGAAAACTGCATTTTATTTGCTTTTGCTAGAGGGACCTAAAACCAAAATTGCGTGTAAATCGTTCCGTAATTAAGAAAGTTGCGTTTTGCGCAGGCGCAGTGCGAATTTTGAAAACTGCATTTTATTTGCTTTTGCTAGAGGGACCTAAAACCAAAATTGCGTGTAAATCGTTCCGTAAATAAGAAAGGTGCGTTTTGCGCAGGCGCAGTGCGAATTTTGAAAACTGCATTTTATTTGCTTTTGCTAGAGGGACCTAAAACCAAAATTGCGTGTAAATCGTTCCGTAAATAAGAAAGTTGCGGTTTGCGCAGGCGCAGTGCGAATTTTGAAAAGTGCATTTTATTTGCTTTTGCTAGAGGGACCTAAAACCAAAATTGCGTGTAAATCGTTCCGTAAATAAGAAAGTTGCGTTTTGCGCAGGCGCAATGCGAATTTTGAAAACTGCATTTTATTTGCTTTTGCTAGAGGGACCTAAAACCAAATTGCGTGTAAATCGTTCCGTAAATAAGAAAGTTGCGTTTTGCGCAGGCGCAATGCGAATTTTGAAAACTGCATTTTATTTGCTTTTGCTAGAGGGACCTAAAACCAAAATTGCGTGTAAATCGTTCCGTAAATAAGAAAGTTGCGTTTTGCGCAGGCGCAGTGCGAATTTAAAAAGGGCATCCTATTTGCTTTTGCTAGAAGGACCCAAACCCAAAATTGCGTGTAAATCGATCTGTAAATAAGAAAGTTGCGTTTTGCGCAGGCGCAGTGCGAATTTTGAAAAGTGCATTTTAATTGCCTGTATTAGAGGGACCTAACACCAAAGTTTCGTGCAAATCGCTCTGTAAATAAGGAAGTTGCGTTTTGTACGTTATACGAGTCCGTGCTGCCATCGTTCCGTCCCGGCCGAAATCGTAATCGCCGGTGGCGGGGCGTGCAAAAGCGTTTCGAATCGCGAAGACGCTAATACCGACGGTCGGGCGGCGCGCGACGCTCACGCGCAACATCTTTGGCGATCGAGAATTATTTTTCGTAATATTATTCTCTTAAAAAAAAAATTATTCCGACGCCGAGAAGCGAACGGCAAACTCGAACCGCAACTGACGTATGGGAGGTAAACTCGGATTCAGACGAGAGGCACTTTTGACCCCCTAAAAGTGAATAGCGTTTTCCCATAATTACGGGACGGCGAGAGGACCGGACGGCCCTTCTAATTCGCCAATCTAAAAAAATTCCTGCGTTCCGTTCGCCCGCAAACCCACCGTAAAGCCCGCGAACGGAAAAATCTTTTCGGTGCCCTCCCCCGCGAACGGGGGGCCCGGGGACCGCCGTTCGGCACTCGAACGAAGGGCCGGTCCTTCCCGAGTCCCGAGCCGGAGCGGCGCGCGCGTCGCGCCGCGCCTTCCCCCCCTTCGCGAATTTAACGTGGACCCCTCGCAAAACGCAAAAACTTCGGGGGGGCCGAGGGGGGGGAAGGCCTAAAGTTCGAGGGGCGCCGCCGCCCGGGCCGCTACCGCGGCCCGGAGCCGCGGCCGCCACAAAATTTTTGGGAAATTTCATCAGGCCGTTTTGTAGAAATTCGACAAAATCGAGTTAACGGGTTGTTTTCTTATTTTATATAACTAGATCGGATTGGAGCTCGCGTCGCTCGCTCCTACCGATCACGGCGTTTTGTTATCACACGCCGTTTTTTGTGGTTTTCCGTTTGTAAATTTTTTTTTTAACTCGATCGTTGTGCGATTTTGTAGTTTGGGTTGTTTTTAATTGACGTCGGAATTTTTTAAAATGCGAAAAAGAAAGGAAAAGGATTTTGATTCGGCTCAAAAAAGCACCAATATATTGATTTTTTTTTAAATCAAACTCGGCGTATGTGTTTGTAAAAATGCTACGCATTTTAAGACTTCGCTAGAGTGAGTATATTTTGCAGAGATATCGCCAAAAAGGAGGATACGTTTTTTGGAACATCACCTATACAAAGTAATTTTTTAAAAATTTCGATTCAACTTGTAAAATCCAGATCCGCACATAATTGTACATAAGATTATTTAATTTTGATAACACTTTTTGGTTTTGAGGAGACATCCGCTCGGCTCCGGCGGCTTTGCCGCCTCGCCTCACTCTGATTCGTAACGGTGCATAGCTCGGCTTCGCCTCGCACTGTTCAGTGCTCAACAAAGATAATTTCTCAGTTTCAATTTTGGTGCGGTAAGAAAATGCCGAAACTAATGTCAGCGAATCAGTATTTTGTTATAGAACTACGTTTTCGCAAGGATCTCCGTTTTTTTATTAAGTTTAGATGAATGACGGGAAAGGTGGGCGCGTGTAGGGCCGTAAGTAAGCGTCGTTTGCCGCCGCGAACGGGGAAAGCCGGGTCTACGGGAGAGCCCTCGTGAAGCTCAACTCGCCTTCGGCTCGCTCGACATTGACGGAGGAAAAATGCGAGCCGTTTTCGTCGCGAGAACGGCGAGCTCGAGTTATGCCGAGTCGAGAATCTTTGTTTGAATTTGTAAAAAAGTTAAAAAAAAAATTCCTAAATCTACAAATAACCTAATGCCCCAAGCTAAGGGAGGGCCAAAGTGATGCCAAACTCGCCTTCGGCTCGCTCGGCATTGGTATACGAGGCGCGTGTGTTACGAATCGAAGTCTTCGGTTATTTTACTTAGTTGGGGAAGGGTTATTAAGAATTTTTATTTCTAATAAAGTTAAAAAAAATATCTTAAACTTACAAATAACCTAATGTGCAAAGCTGCTTGGTGTCACATTCGATTTAGCTTCATTTATAATTTTTGTTTGAATTTGTCTTTCAAAAAAGTTAAACAAAATTTTTAAAAATCTTCAAATAACCTAACGTCCCAAGCTGTTTGATGCCACACCTTTCATTTTCAGTTTTTTAAAGAAGTCTATATAAAATATGTAGGTATAAAAAACCTCGCATTGTTCAGTGTTCAACAACGACAATTTCTCAGTTTCAGTTTTGGCGTGGTAAGAACATGCTACTAAGCAGACTGATTTGATAATTTTTTTGAATTTGTGAGTAATATTTTTGTTTTTTTTTTGTGGAAACAACACCTATACAAAGTGATTTTTCTACTCAGCCTGTTTGTACACTCGGGGTTGTTTTAGCCTCCTGTAGAACAGGTTCATCCTCATCGGGAGAATTTTCTTTACGATTTCTCCACGTACAGAGTTTACATGCTATAATAGAAATCCATGAAAATAATTGGATCATTTTGAGTGGTCGTGAGGAGTTTGTGTAGTATTCCTTATTTTATTTGTTGTTTATGAATGTATTAGGCATGGAAATATGATGATTTTTAAAATTGTTCACGATATCTAACACAATCCTTATAATATGTACAGGAAAGCATAAAAATTTTAAGACAAAGAAGTTTTTACAATTTTGTTGGAACCTATAGTGTTTCGTAGGTAGTAATTCACGTGCCTTTCCATAGGAGATTCTTTACAAATGGACTTCATCCTCAAGCAAGTATTGGATAACTTAAGGTGCTGTATATTACAGTATCGTGTCCTTCAATGGTAATAAGTATATTTGAAGTAGGTACGAGCTTTTATACCTTTTTATAATGATATCGTAGTTCGCTGTTTGGACCAAGTGGTAATAGGTGGTCGCTTTAATACTAGTAGACTATGTGGACATGTAGAAATAAAAGTGGAAGGTAACGAACTAAAACTAATCCTTCGCTACCTTCCTAAGCATGAATATTTCATGTGACGAAATGCTTTCGTTTCCGCTAGAATCTTGGACATACTTTTTGCTCTAACCGGAATATAAACTGATGAATAACCTCCTATAGGACTTCTTCTTGAAGAACACGGATAATTTGTTACATCAATAATAAATTTTCATACCATTTCTATCGTAAATGTCTTTATGCTACGTAGCAACATGCACATCGGCATGAATTTTTGGTCGACATCAAGTCGATTACTCGAAATTGTGCAAATGTAGGTTTGTTTACGATGACATTTTCATAACAACGATAAAACACGTTAAATTTCCTTAAAAATGGTGTTTTTTACATAAAATAGTAATGTCCCAGATTTTTTGACAGTTCCCGTGACAGTTGTATAGATGGCGCCATTTGAAAAAAATACATCTTCTGTATCGGCGCATGCCCAATATAACCGTTCAAATAATACCACATTTCAACCGCGTAGGTTCATTTGAACGTTGCGGCGGTTCCTATTTTCTTAGGAAGTAGTGCTTTTTTGCGCAACTTCCATTGGGGAGTATTCCCTGACGTGTACCACGGCGTACTGCGTTGAGGGGTGTACACGTAGTGTATAATACTTCCCTAACAACAACATAGTTCCCTTTCAGCTCATTCTTCGGATAGAGTGTTTTGTTTAGGTCATTTCCGCTGATAGTTCCGCTTTCTCCGCTCGTTCGAGTAAAGATAGTGTTTGGATGTTAGTTAGTTAGCTTAGATTAGGGGGGCTAATAAACCAATAAACCGAATGTCTATTCTTTCTATTCTAAAAAACAGTTTCTTGTCTTCGAAATCTAAAAAAATACGTGTCGCCATAACTTGAATCGTATACCATAATTCACTTACCAATAAAATAAACAATTAAAAACAATATAAATGGACCGATGAACGTAAATGAAAAATTTACTAAACTTCACCCAAGACGAAACGTGATCGCAATGGAACCTGGAAATAACGTGGCGCCACCGTCGTAGAATGAACTACATTCGCGACGGGGATCTAAATATCGACGTGACTCCCTAATTTTTATTAAATATAACCTCTCGGCACGGGATTAATGCGATTTCGATTTTCTTCGGAGAGGTCAATTTAAATAGAGTACTAATTATGCTAAATTTTTCCCATTGTAAGTATATAACTACGAATTATAGTTTAAAAATTATAAAAGAAAATTGGCACAGACGAACTAACGTATTTTTTACAAAAAAATTTCCAGAACCTTTATATTTCAATCGATTCGGACGGTGAAAGGTGCATCTGATAGCTAATAATTCGAGCTAAATATTCCCCATTGAACGTACCGTCTGGCAAGTCTCTTAAAAAAATTATTACAGAGTATATAGTTCAATGATTTATATAAAACATGACAGTACTATGAAGTTAGGTTATAAAAAATTACTGATATTCAGTTTTTATTTGTAAATTTTTTTAAGTTGGAAGCAAATTTGATCAAAATGGCGGATAGCCGGTTACTTTCTGTGGTGCTATACAGTGCGAACAGTGCTTTACTATGCCGCTTCAATAAATAATGACGTTATAAATTATTTGCCGCAACAGGCGCGGGGCACCAATACTAATTTATAACCTTAAACTTCAAAACAAATTAAACATTTGACATATGATTATATTTAACCTAAATAAAGATTTAATCACCTTGTAAGTTTCCAAATGATGTGAAATTATACGAATAGGAAAAATTGCTACAACAATTGAAACAATTTTATTTCTTTTACAAATCGTTAATATTGAAGTAATTGGATAAATCACATGTTATAAACAACTGTTCGAAGATCTCGTCACCATAATTAAGACAGGGGGTTCACTCTTTTCTTTGTTTTCGAAGCCGACATGTAAGTGCCGTTGCATAATGCTTCAAACGGTAGCTTCTATACCTGCTCGTAATTCGGCAATGGTGTGTAAACGGTTTCGAATACGTTGACATCTCGTAAATTTGCATGCAATATTTTAGACGGTTATGCAAGTCCGGACGATGAGTTCTTGTAACACGGTTACTTTAAAGGATAGAAGTAAAATTTTCTCCATGCAATAGTGTCCCACGTTCTGTATGAGATACCCGTTAGTGGGACAAAGTGTCACAGCTGCTTTTTCCGACTTTGCTCAAGACGAGCAAGAACATCTTTTACAACCTCCTTATTAGCAATCACTAAGGGGCCAGGTGACTTCCCAGAAGCAAGACTTCCTGTATGCGAAGCCGTTCAAGTAAATGACGAGCATTTAGGCGTATATTGTTGTAGTCTTCGTCACGGTTGACAATCGTTTATCGAAACTCCTGTATACACAAACGTATCAAGTGCTCCCAAACTTCACTTTCGTCTTTAGTTCCATTACGGAAACATGACTGCAAACGCATCTTATTCTCTTCTAAGAAGTAAAAGGCTTGTCGAAGTAAACCTATTGCTTATTACACGCCACAACTAAAAAAACGTTTGTTTGTAATTTACAAGTAATTTACCCACCTTGTAAATATTCGAAAGAAACTGGTAGTCTTGAAAAAAGCCGTGTTGAAAGGGACGATAGTAATAAGAATCACAAATTATAGTTTGTGAAATTATAGGTTATATTTTGTATTGGAGCACATATACCTGGTTACGGCAAATGCTCAAAAAAAATTCTAGTAACTTTAATGTTGGGGATTGTATCACCTGTTTAGAGATGGGATTATATTTATATAAAACATGACAGTACTATGAAGTTAGGTTATAAAAAAATTACTGATATTCAGTTTTTATTTTTAAATTTTTTTAAGTTGGCAGCAAATTTTCACCAAAATGGCGGATGATTGTGTTACTTTCTATATCTAGTGACTTTAGTATATAGGTGCACATACACGATACCTGGTTGCGGCAAATAATTACTATTGTCATATTTTATAAGAGCGGTGCAGCATATATTGATCTCTCAGTATGCGCACGTGTGTAAATATACGAGATATCGCGTTTTAAGTGTTTTCAATGGTGTCAAATTACAAATCGTTATATTTCCTTTATTTATAGTCCGAACTCGATAAATATTCAGTATTCAGAGGTTGGAGAAATTGAGGCACCCGTTTCCATCCTTTCGGCACTTCTATCTCCATTCCGAAATTCTGACCATCCCATCGGTTAGATTACATCGAGAGCTTTCCAAAGATACCTATAAAGACCCATCTACGACGCACCGTTCACGAGATATCGCGTTTTAAGTGTTTTCGGTGGTGTCAAATTACAAATTGCTATATCTCCGTTATTTACCGACCGATCTCGCTGAAATTTGGTATCGAGAGGTTTGGGGACCAGGGCCATTCGATTCCGTCATTTCCGAGCTGGTATCGCAGTTTCCAAATTTCGACCCTCCCATCGGTTAGATTAGGTCGAGAACTTTCTAAAGACACCCAGGAACCCCTATCTACGACGTTCCGTTTTCGAGATATCGCGATTTAAGTTTTTGATAAAAAATCCAAAAAACGGTTATTGCGTAGATCGTCTAGAAATGTCGCGAAACGCGTGATTCCGAAGTATCGAGGTCGCAGGTCGAAAGACGACAGAGATGCGTCGATATCTCGAACAGGGGAGGGGATAGGAAAAAATTGAAAATCCCATTTCGAGCTCCCGATCGGACGCAGCTACGGTTTAAATTTGGTCCAGATCGGCCGGTAAATAAGGGAGATATTAAGAGATGCGCGGCCCTTTAAAACGCATCCATGCGCGTGGACTTAGAAAAAAAAGGCACACCCCCGCCCCCCGAGCGACACGGGCCCCCCCTTCGGCCACAGGCTGACGCCCGGCGCCTACTGAAGACGCGGTCGAAATTTTTCCCGGTTTATACGTACAACTTCGGAGATCGATCGCGTACGAGTAGATACGGGATTGTATAAATATAAATTGAGTATATATATATACTCGTTTGTGACAAAATTTTTTTTATCGACGTTTCGCGACCCGTTTGTTGTCGATGAGGGAAGGACACAATTTGGACTGTTGGCGACGGCGGCGTCGGGTGACGTCGACAGGCGTCGCCAAAATGCGAATCTCGGTAACGGAAAGTCGTACGAAGGCGTGTGAGGTATCGTTGGAAAGGTCTCGGCGGCGCGATTACGATAGATTAGGTTGAGCGCGTCTTCCCATCATATTTGACTTGGACGGTCCGTCGTTCGGGTCCGCATTTGAGCGATCGTAAGTGTTTCTTAGGTCGTCTCGTTTCCGCGGCGCGAGGGATAAAGCGGAGCGACGTCGATAAGGGCAAACTTCGCGCCCCCCTCCCCCCCCAACGGCCCATAGTTTTTGAATGGGACCCCGTACGTCTCACGCGGGACGGTCGGGACTATCGATCGATCGCGTTTCGAGGGGGGGAAGTAGGGCTACTTTTCGAGCAATTTCGCTCTCTTTCCGCTCCCGTTTTCTCGTGCGCGTCCTCCCCCGCGGGGGGGTGTCGCGACTTTCGCGATCGAGTACCTCGAAAGCCTCGACCCTCCTACCCCCCCTATCCGCGAGCTCGATTTTTCCAGTTCGACGGGCGACCCTCGGCGAATTTTTCTTCGGAGGTGCGATTTTGGGGGGTGACAGCGGGGGGGTGAAGGGAGATTTTGCGGAGGTAGCGGGGCATCGTAAAAATCGCGCATTCGGAATTCGAGGCTCGTGTAAAAATTTCGCGAAATTCTACTCGGCCGATTTTAAATTATTTTCGAAAACGTCGGGAACACGTTGTTATCTTCTTTTAATTATAACAATGCCTAGAAACGTACACATACACTGGGCTCTATAATTACATATACATATATATAAAAATGAATTTTTAGCATTTGAGGTACCTACCTTTCGTTGAACCTCGATCTCGCTTAGCTTAGAAGTAGATCTTATTCGCGCAACCCGTTTATCGTCCACGACGTAAGGGTGAGATTTCGACGACGGCGACGCCGGCGGCGCCGGCGCCGCCGCAGCCGGCGCCGTCGGCGCGCGTCGTCGGTCGTCGCCAAAATGAGAATCTCGGTAACGAAAAGTCGTAGGAAGGCGTGCGAGGTATCGTCGGAAAGGTCTCGGCGGCGCGGTTAGGATGGGCCGTGTTAAGTTTGGGCGCCGGCGGCGCCGACGCCGGCGCGCGTCGTCGGGCGTCGCCGAAATGAGAATCTCGGTAACGAAAAGTCGTAGGAAGGCGTGCGAGGTATCGTCGGAAAGTCTCGGCGGCGCGGTTAGGATGGGTCGTGTTAAGTTTCGGCGCCGACGACGCCGACGCCGGCGCGCGTCGTCGGGCGTCGCCGAAATGAGAATCTCGGTAATGAAAAGTCGCAGGGAGGCGTACGAGGTATCGTCGGAAAGCTCTCGGCGGCGCGGTTAGGATGGGCCGCGTTAACTTTCCAACTAACTGCAATCTAACCTAACTGCGCGCGTCGACCTAACCTAACCGAGCATTTTGACCTAACCTAACGTGTCTATCTAACCTAACCTAACTGCGCGCGTCGACCTAACCTAACTTAACCGCGATCTAACCTAACTGAGCATTTCGATCTAACCTAACACGTCGATCTAACCTAACCTAACCGCGCACGTCGACCTAACCTAACCTAACCTAACCTAACTACACATCGCGACCTTAGCTAACGCGTCTATCTAACCTAACCCAATTGCAATCTGACCTAATTGTGGGGGAAGGGGGGGGGAGGGGGAGGGGGAGGGGGTTGATTATTTGTGTAAAACCACCTTCGATTTCCCGATAAATAAGAAATATACGCGATTTTTTACAAATATCGACGTTCGAGTGCCCAAAAAAGTCACTCGGGGACCGCGTATTCTCGCCAAACTTTACCTCTCACCTAATCTCGTAGTGTAAAGTCGATTTCGGCAAAAAAAAAAAAAATTTAATTTTTCGTCAAAATTTTTTCGAAAATCGCCGTTTTCATATCGATTACGATTTAACGCACTTGCGATCCTATCGTGGGGACTCCGGGGCAAAATTATAGAAGGTCGCATCCAAAGTGATCGTTTAGTATCGAAAAGTCCCCGGAATTCCACCGGCAAGTGCCCGTTTTGCGCCCATTTTCGTGAGCAATTTCATTTTTTTTTCCACGACCTCTCCCGGAGACGCCTTCGATTTTTTGGGGGAGGTGAAGGTGTCGTAGAATAGCCTCGTCCTTCCTCTTTCGATCGCCGCCTTAACCTCTCGAATACCTCGAATATTGACGAAATTACGAATTTTTTTGTAAAGGGGCGCAAAATTCGAAAAACAAAAAGCGCCCTCTAGCGTCGAAACCGTAAATCTTTTATTAGAATTTTTTCTCGTTTTTGCAATCTCCGCGTCAAAACGCATAAGATGACGTCGAAAAAGCGACGATTTTTGACAATTTTTTTTTTCGATTTTTTCGAAGGAAGGGGATAGTATGGAAATTTTTTCGTTTTTTAATTTTTGGGATAACTTTCGAAGTAGGACTCGTATTTCGACGAAACCTTTTGTAACGTGTCCTTTGAGGTAAAATGCAACGTCCGACGTGTCGATCGCTCGATTCGGGGACGTTTTTGAATTTTCGAGTTGCCCCCTCGGTTATATCGATTACGCGATAAATTTTTGGAAAATTTCTATTCGAAAGGTCGTCTCCGTACTTGGGCACTCCGAAACTCGATATTTTACGTCGGTCGGGGCCGTCGACGCGTCTGCGAGTTTCGTTTGGCACATCGAGACACGAAAAAAAACACGTCTTTCGGTCTCGGCGGCTGCGCCGCCTCGCCTCGCTTCTTTGTTCGATTCCGGAACGCACACCGATCGATACGGAAGAGACCGACGTAAAAAAAACCGCATCGTTTTGGTCCTCGGAGTTTCCGAATAACCTTTAAAATACGAAATTTACCGAAGAGAAGAGGGTGGGGTGGGGGGGGAGGGGGGGAAGTGTCGGACGTAAAGTCGGAGAATACCGATACGAGATCGACTTAAAAAACCGCATCGTTCTAACCCTCGCGGTTTTCGAACAGAGTACGTTTAAAGGTTTTTGGGGGGGAGGGGGGGGGGGATGGGAGGTTAACGGAGGGGTGCCGGGGTACGTAACGGACTTCGAAGAGAATACTCCGATCGAAGACTTGCCAAAAACTTACCTTCTCCGAACGAAAATTGACACTTCGCTCGGCTTCGGCGGCTGCGCCGCCTCGCCTCGCGGCTTTTCGCGATTCGCCGTCGATTCCCGAACGCACTCCGATCGATACGGGAGATCGACGTGGACGACCGTCTCGTTTTAAGAGTCGGCGTTCCCTAATAACCTTTAAAATTTGAAATTTACCGACGATATGGAGGGGGGGAGGGGGGAAATGTCGGACGTAAGTTCGGACGATGCCGATACGAGATCGACGCAACAAACCGCGTTGTTCTAACCCTCGCGGTTCCCGAACAAACGTCGAAAAGGCGAAGTGGTACGTTTGAAGGTCCGGGGGGGGTCAACGGAGGGGCGGTCGGGGTGCGAAAGGCGCGTCGAAGAAAAGACTCGATCGACTTTCCCAAAATTCGCCCTCTCCTATGCCGCTCGACCGCCGTAAATATTTTTTATCGACGATCATTCCGAATCACGCGATCGGGTCCGAGTGTCGTTCGAAAATTCCTCCCTCCCGAACCCACCGGGAGAATTGGTCGTATGACGCGTCATAATCCGTCCGACGTTCGGGTCCGCATTTGAGCGATCGTAAGTGTTTCTTAGGTCGTCTCGTTTCCGCGGCGCGAGGGATAAAGCGGAGCGACGTCGATAAGGGCAAACTTCGCGCCCCCCTCCCCCCCAAACGGCCCATAGTTTTTGAATGGGACCCCGTACGTCTCACGCGGGACGGTCGGGACTATCGATCGATCGCGTTTCGAGGGGGGGAAGTAGGGCTACTTTTCGAGCAATTTCGCTCTCTTTTCGCTCCCGTTTTCTCGTGCGCGTCCTCCCCCGCGGGGGGGTGTCGCGACTTTCGCGATCGAGTACCTCGAAAGAAAGCCTCGACCCTCCTACCCCCCCTATCCGCGAGCTCGATTTTTCCAGTTCGACGGGCGACCCTCGGCGAATTTTTCTTCGGAGGTGCGATTTTGGGGGGTGACAGCGGGGGGGTGAAGACGAATTTTCCCGGGGTAGCGGCCCATCGTAAAAATCGCGGCTTCGGAATTCGAGGCTCGTGTAAAAATTTCGCGAAAAAAGCTTGGGCCGATTTAAATTTATTTTCGAAAAGGTCGAATTTGAGTTGTTTCCTTATTTTAATTATAACTGATCATAAGCTTATCTGATTGTATGGGACAGATTCCAACTGTAGTAATCCACAATCACATTTTTTCACAATGTTCTAAGAATCTTATCTTATCTCCAATCATTGGATACCACAACCACCAAGAAGTTAAACACTCTGAACTTCTATTAAAAAACCAAACAGAATTCAAAATTGTAAAACGCAAATCTGTTGGTAATTCAGAATAATTGGTTGCCCTATTAAATTAGGGAATGGCTTCTGATTATTAATTACTTAATACGCAATTCATAATAACAACTGTATTTCCAAATGACTTTTCCGTAAGGATCAGAGTTACCTATGTAAAAATACAATCCAAACTACTTACGTTTTTTACGGCCGAGTCTCCTCACCACCAACACTACACTCTAAAGATCAAAAATCAAGGATAACTTTAATTGTAATTATTCAAAAGTAAGTCACTATAGTAGATAACAGAAACAGAAAAAAACATGAGAAGTAGCCAGAAAATTAGGAGCACTAAGTACACGCACAAACACTTGTCGAATGAGTATGTCAGACAATGTCAGTAGGTAGGTACAGAAAATTTTCAACAATTTCAAATCTTACCAGAAATAAACAAAATCCTGTTTTAATTCAAAAGTATTAAATTTACAACCTCATCCTTTTCATACCCAACCAAACAATAAATAAATGACAAACGTAATTAACCCAAAGGTATTTATCAACAATAGGTGTATGCAATATTTATTGTAATCGGGTTAGGTACCTACACCGATTATTGATAGCGGTATAGCCTCAGTCGATAATTCTTCTGGCCTCAAGGAGAAGGAAAAGGATAAATAAATAAAAATCAATAATCTTTATTAAAACCTGTTGGGTTCTTTTTGTCTTAGAAATCGCCTTTTATCTGTAAGTAACACATGTTAAAAGAAATGGGGGTGAGGCGGTACACTCCTGTGAAAATAAAGTTAACTCATTCATACACAAAAAGTCACTGCATATAAAGGAAAATATGTATTTATTATGTGAATTAAATCAAAGTATTTACTCTCAAAACCGCCGAGTACAGAAAGAAAATTAATTCGTATTTCATAAATTCTTATCCACTTTAGTCGAAAGTCAACACAAAACTGCTGTAAATGCATGTAGTAACGCTTCCAGGTACGAGTCGTTAAAGTGAATACAAACAGTGCTGATAAGCACTGAATTGAACGCAACACTAGTAGGTAATTTAAATCGCCCTTACAAACATACCAATTTATAAGTTTTGTAATAATAAAAATACTACAACGAAATAATAAATCGACCACGAGGCGAACTACAACGAAATAACAAATCAACAACGAGGCGAACTACAACGAATTATTGTCTACAAATACCTCTAGTTCATAAGTGCACCAGGACTTGGAGGTCACTTTGTCGCACGGTCGATGTGGAAGTCGAATGAATTCCGACCGCCCACTGCAGGCTGCTATTCGCTTTTCAGTTGGACCAATCACAGGCAGGCTGGTTTATCTTGATCTCAATTTGGTACTCTCCAGCTGGATTGTGCACGTACCGACAACGGAACACCGACAATGTTACGACGACTAGGAGAGGGGTTTCATCCAGAAGGAGCTCGCGTGGAAAATCCACCATAGCAACCACCAAACAGCCGGCCTAGCGAACCCCCGCCATCAGCTGGAAGTCATCGGCACATCCAGAGTCGAGTACACGCTCAACGACAAGCAAGAATCGGACGACTTCCTGGTGACACCAAACCTTGTCGTGCCCATGATCTTGGGACAGAAGTGGCTCCAAAAACATCGAGCGGTGCTGGATTACGAGAGAGCGTGCATCCACTGGGGAACCCATACAAGGCAGACAACACACTGGGACCAAACTCCGAACCGCGGCCCAACAACGAGCGACTCCATAAACTTCGCCGGAGTCAAGCACGGGTTCCAACCACCACTCGATCGACGCCTGGCCACACTGCTGGAAACTTTCGGTAGCACACTTGCCGATCCTGCAACGCCCACAACAACAGCATCCACCACACATCGCATCCGAGTCACCAAAACAACGCCCTTCCGACTTCCGCCATATCGACATTCGCCAAACAAAAAGAAGGTCATCGCGGATGAAGTGGAAGCTATGTTAGCAGCGCAGGTGATCGAGCCCAGCACGTCCGAATATTGCTCGCCCATCGTCATAATTCAGAAAAAAGACGGCCGCCCGAGATTCTGCATCGACTACCGTCGTCTAAACGCCATCACAAAAGACGAGAGCACCAACCTGCCAGTCATACAGGAGACCCTCCGAGACCTGGGGACGGCCAAAGTTTTTTCCAGCCTGGATCTCAAATCAGGCTACTGGCAGGTGCCGCTAGAGACGGAATCCCGACATCTCACCGCGTTTTCAACCCCTGATGGAGCGAGTTATCAATTCAAAGTAATGCCGTTCGGGCTCAAGAATGCACCTGCTACGTTCCAGAAGCTAATGACCCAGGACGTTCTCGCCGGGTATTTACGGAAATTCGTCATGGTATACCTGGATGACATAATAATCTACTCAGACTCCTGGGACGAGCACCTCAAACATCTACACCTCGTGCTGGAACGACTGCAACGCCACAAACTCCGCTTGTCCCTCGAAAAGTGTCGCTTCGGGGTGCAAACGATCCAATACCTGGGCCACAACATCACGGCGAACGGGAACCGCCCGTGCCAGGAACACATCGAAGCAATCCGGACCGCAGACCGGCCCACCTCGAGGAAGAAGCTAAGAAGTTTTCTAGGATTGACCAACTGGCTACGAGAGTACGTGCCCCGGTGTGCCGAATTACAAGCACCGTTGGATAACTTACTAACAAAGAACACTCCTTTCCGATGGACAGCGGCAGCCGACGTCGCCTTTAGCCAGTTAAAAGCAGCACTTAGCAAACCACTCCAACTCAGCCGTCCGGACTTCGCCCCTCCATTCGTGCTGCAAACCGACGCCAGCGAAAACGGGATTGCGGCCGTACTCTTTCAAGAACCCCACCCCGGAGAGAAAAAAATTATCAGCTACGCCAGTGCCAAACTTAACCACGCGACTACCAAGTAGGCGACGGAGTGATGGAAAGATCCAGGGACCAACACTCCGGGAACTTTCACATGAAGTACACAGGTCCCTACACCATCGAAGCGCTGGCGGGCACAAACGCGTACTGGATAAGGCGAGGAAACGAACTGGTAAAGGTGCACGTACACGATCTACGCCCTGCACCCAACCAACCCACCCCGGCACCAGTACCGGAACTTCCGCCAAGAATCATTTCACCGACGCCACCACGGAACCAACGACAACCCCGTCACCGCCGTTTGATACAGCGCCTGCACCCCGCCGTCGCAACCCCTTTACAGGGGGGGGGATACTGTTACGACGACTAGGAGAGGGGTTGCAACTTCCACCCCACCATCCACTAGCGCCCTATTGGCCGCGTCGCCAGACGCCTCTACCGGAAATCGTTTATAAGCAGCGCACCGACAGGGGAACTTCACTTGTGCCTGGGCAAGCCTACCTTACCCTACACAAGCGACTGAGGCTGGTCGCTTGGGCTCAAGTACCGTCTCCGCACGCCATCACTTCCCGGCTTGACCGTAGTCAAGTCCGGCGCCATCCCACGTGCCCGAAGCGATCTTATATATGTACATATAGCCTCTGTATTATTTGTAAATATTGTGTAATATACGTTTTCAACCTCCGTTTGCCACTTACGTTACCCCGCCCGGTAACAACAAGAAATTCTCGTCTGCAGTAGTCGGGTAAATTCCAAAATTTCTTCGGCGCTCTGTGAAGAATCGTTTTCGTATTCTGCACTGGCTCGATGGAGATGATTTCACTCGGTTCTTTTGCTTGCTTTTCTTATAAAAGTCGCCTTCGCGCTTATAATTTGCGGGCGCGACTGACATAGATGTTGCTCCGTAAAAAGGCGGCGGGCAACTCCCCTCTGGTGCTTGAAATCCCCGTATTTATACTTTCTCACTTTGTATCCACTGACCTCAATTCGCTTTATCGCGCAAACTCGCACATGTATAAATAGTTTGAACGCCCGTGACTTAAGCTTTTGACACTTTGGCAGCGGTAGAGAATAGACGGATTTGAATCGCTCTACTAGCTCTCAATTAATTATTTACAATGACTCGGACTTTGACCTTAGCGTTAATACTCGTTATTTCTATGCAGTTTTGTACCCTAATTTACCTATTTACATATGATGAATGCAATTCTATCTACGTCGCGATATTTACTTATATTTAATTCTCTTTCTGCGTCATAGCGGCTATCTTTGGAATGCATACTCAGCTACAATAACTTGAAATAAACAATTCGCCTTTAAATGCATTCCAATTCAGTCACATCATTCATACTTGGGAGTCATGATTACATTTAGACTGGACACTTGAATCACGTAAAAATAAAAGTTTAAATAAGCTGTACAGAAATACTGTTACAAGATTAACAGTCGACTTACCTTAATCATCAAGAGTGTCACAATTCTAAATATGTCACTTTTGTTAATAAATGAATCACACTTCTCAACAATTTGTTTTATGTCGCTTTTCTTAATAATTGCCACACAAACTCTTTCAACAGTCAGACATAAAATCTTCCAGACATTCCCCTCTTTTATGAAAAATGACACAACTCCATCTATTGGTTTAATATTGTAAAATATTTTGTGACACTTTACCACATAAAAATATCATCTATTGTAAACCAATAATGATCAAAATCTCACTTTTCCTTTGCATAGGCGATATGTAATGACTGATGACCAAATAAAGTATTCAACTTTTTTTAATAAATTTATTTCATTGTAATAAAAACAAAACTTCAAAGATAAAAGTAAACACAAAAAATATTTCGATTTCATACTCCTTATCCTAAATCATTTTAAGCTTAACCAAATACCATACCATTCTTAATTTCATGTGACATGGTATTTAAACAGATTATAATCTACTTGTACTGTTCTGTTGGCAAGTATAGTTCTAAGCCGCATGTGTTGCCCTTTGGATGAGGACAAACATTATGCAGAAACTGTATAGTTGGTTGAGTTATAAAACTACAGGGAGGGATGCGATCTAATGCCGTGCAAAAAATCATCTTGTAGTGTATATGGTTCCTCATCATTTTCTAAAAGTAATTAAAATTAATTGCGTGTATTTAATAAACCATTGTTACCTGCACAATCCATTTGTAGAATGTCCGACTCCGAATTGGAA
Organism: Photinus pyralis; assembly: GCF_008802855.1. Lineage (NCBI taxonomy): Eukaryota > Metazoa > Arthropoda > Insecta > Coleoptera > Lampyridae > Photinus > Photinus pyralis. Next base: position 12,751 of record NW_022171192.1, on the reverse strand, counting down.
ATTTTGGATTGGGTGGAGGGGGTCCACTCACCACCGGACGTGCGGACTCCGGGAGAGGTGCAGGCCCAACCGGCGCCGAGGAGAGTACGGTCAGTGGGGACCCAGGCAGGCCCACCCGTCGTCGTGTCCGTGGATCATAGACCCGTGCAGAGGACGGAGCAAACGACCGCCGCCGAACACCGCCCAACGAGATGCCCGTTGCCAGGGTAATGGGGGTGCGCATTCCGGCCTTAGCGGGGCACATGTGTGGCTGTGCGGACCACTGGAGAAGGGCCTGCCCGGCGCCGCAGGGTCGGGTGGTCTGCTCCAGGTGTGGAATCATAGGACGGTTGTCCCGAGATTGTCCGGCCCGGGGCCCGTTCGGGCATTTCGCGTTGGGGGGCCGCCGTAATCATGTAATAAATAAATTTATCAACCGATTCTCCGAGAGTTTATGTGTCACACTTGTCCGCTACCGGTGTTTTAAAGGTTAACGTCCCGAAAAGAGTTGGAACTCTTTTCTTTCCGAAGAAAGGGGGGTGTGTAACGAACCATCTGGAATTTCTACATTTAGTTTGCCGTTCATGAGGACCACCCTGTGGTCTTCGTTACGCAAGAAGACCGTGAGCTCTAGCATTTTCCGCGATTTTGGAATTATTTTTTTGTAACCACCGAAGAATGTTATCCTGGAGAAGATGAGGAACAATTAATATTTTTCTGTTTCAGTGCCGTTAATTGTTTATAAGCTGTTTTAGTTTCCCATTATAAATAAAAACGAGTTCAAATCGAGTTGTTGACAAGTTTTGCAGTCCAGACCGTATTCCTGCGTGTTGCGATAAAAGTGGTAAAGCGATAGCGCTCTTTGAAAGGAAAAGTGCAAGGAAGCTAGTTGCAGATTGGATTGATGAGTATTTAGGTTTGATTGCGCTTAATTAGGTAAGCACTGTTAATGAATGCCAGGTTAATGCGCGGCAGTAAACCTTGTCAGAAACCGTCGAGAAAGGTGTCCACAGAGGGGCTGTAATTTTTCTAGTTGTTTGCAAGTTGTTCCAGATTTTTAAGATAACCACAGGAGGAGTAATTAATTAAAAACCGAATTATTTTCTATCGCGCTCGGTGCGAAGACAGGATTTTCCCTGTTCCACTTCTACCAAAATGGGTTTCCTTTAAAAGGTAATCGCTCAATTTGGGAAGGATCTTTTTTGCTTCATACTTTCAAGTTGTAAGTAAGTAAGAAATTCGATTGAGAGTTCTCCACGAAGTTTTCGAATCGTGCCAACATCAGTCAATTTAAGATTTTTTAGTTTTGTTTATAAGAGAAAGGCTTTTACACCTGGTTACCCCCGTTACGTTACGGATTGTCCCAATAATGGGTATCGCCATCCAAAGAATTAATGTTTTTGGCAGAATTGCTATTTTCCAGGACCGAAATGTTCTCCAACGTATGTTTCCAAATTTATGCTATAAGCCGTTTTTCAGTCCGCAAGAGCAAATGTTTTAATACCGTATTTCGCAGGATTACTCGGAATATACTGGCTAAAAGGACATTTTCCTCTAAATGCCAAGAGTTGCTCGTTTAGTGTGTTATAAATTCTGGAACACAGTACAAGCTGTTAGAAAAAGGTAGCTATCCGAAACTCAAGTCTGTTGTGCAGTTCATATCACCCCTATTTTTGACCAGTTAAGTAATGCTGCAGTACTACAATAGATGGTAATGAGCTTTTCGAACGTGCCACAGACATGTAGGTAACTACTTATTTTTGATAGAAACGGCAGGGATTAAATATCAATAAAGTGACGAAATTTATCGGTTAGTGCTTGTTCACAATGGACATAAGCGTAACAAAAACATAACAGATACATAAAACATAATATTGACATAAGATATAATTTTACGCAGGTGGAGAAAGTGTTCACAGTGACCGTAAGATTATAATTATCTGCGTGGGCGCAGATCCGAAATTTAAACACGGCAAAACGTCAAGAACATAGCAATATTATTTGTGGTGTATATGTGTGTGTGTTACTGAAATGGAAATTTCATCGGTTTTATTGCTTTTGCTGTTAAGAAGAGTTGTTACAAAACAAAAACGGCGTTGGTAGGTCAGACCTATTAATCGAGAGCGAGAGAAAAGGGGAGAATTTAAGCGATTGTGTCTAGAAATGAAGCTGCATGAAGAAGAATAGTTTTTTTCATACACCAGGATGACTCCAGCATTATTCGATCACCTTATATCTTTTGTCCCCTTTATTAAACAAGTAGGGTTTTAATAGCACCAAACTAATTAGTAATTCGACCTCTATGTTTTCCATGTCGTGTTGGATATAATCAAAGAACAACACACGAACGACCAAACCACACCAAACTATGAAATAATGGGCCAAAAACTATGTACCTACCAATTTAAAAATAACCAGATTATGTTGGCAGAAGAGATATCATCGAAGTTAGACGTAGTAACTGAAATGTCAAACCATCAGCGCAATGCTGCATCTTTGTACTCAACAGAAACACCTAATTCCACTAGATTTTTCATAAAATCTACGTAAAGTTGAAACCGACACAACTTTATGTATTTTTTATGTATCGTTTCGGTACGACATAAAAGATACGCAAACATTTACAAAAATATAAAAATTATGTAATTATTGTGAACACATACGTTGGTTTGCTACTATTCAACATTATGAATTATGTACCTGTTATGTTTTTGTTACGCTTATCAAGTCCATTGTGAACAAGCACTTAGAATATTTATGTTCGTAATTTGTGCGTTTTTTTTTGTACCAATAATTTGATCTCATTTTCACATAAAAAGACTAACGACGTAGCAGTGTTTGAAAAGTTCAGCAAAATATTTAACTTTCACAATACACAAGTTGTACTGTACTACAAACTTTTCAGAAAAGTTTACAATTTCAAATTAAATAAAAAGTTGAAAAAGTCAAAACGACAACTTGTATCGTTTATTTCCGTTTTGTAAAGGATCTACTGAATCGTAGAAGGCGCTCTCCCAGAAGTTTGGACGCTAATGTAATAGAGATCATTTATTGTTATTCTTTGGCTTACTTAAGCCTAACTTTCGTAGGACGACCTACCCTTATTCGTATTTATGATAATTGCAAAACGTTTAAGCATGTTTTCGTGCAGTATATGGAATAACGAGTCAACTAGCGCCCATACACTAAGGAATGTACACTTGTCGCTCCTTTCGCTACTTCGGATGGGAGGAACGGGAGCGCGAATGAAGCATGTGTGAGTAACAGCCCCCCCTCCCCTCCAATTTTGAGATGCGAGCCAAAATCACCAGAGACGATGATCACGTCATCGACATAGACTAACACATTGGGTTGTAATTTTTTTCAATAATACGTGGCCATGTCGCCGGTGCATTCGTTAGCCCAAAAGGCATTCTGCAAAATCGGTTCAAGCACGGTAAAAGCAAAATGGTCTCAAAGATGGAGCTATTCCAACTTGCTAATATGCGGATTTGATATCGATGGAGCTGAGGAAACAGGCGTCTCGGTAGTTAGTCTAGAATCGTAGAAACATAAGGGATAGGAAAAGCGTCCCTTAATGTGACCGAGTTCAACTTCTTATAGCTTTTATAATATAAACTTATTTTTTAAGAAAAAAATAGACAATATGGCGATTTTCAGTGGAATCGGAGATATCCATGGTGTGACTCAATGGGGTAGTGGACCATTTCCTGATCGTCGGATGGGAAGATTCGACCACGTAACCACGTTTTTCTCCGAAAAAAGGAAAAGGTCAACGTGTTTCATTCCTCCGACACCCCGAGGGGATACCGGAGGCGGGCTGCTCGGGGTTTCCTGACCCTCTTCAGCCAGAGATCGAGAATGTAAAGATGGGTAAAGTTAAGGATGGGAACGGAAGGAATGGAGTTAGGGTGCCGAGAGGGAAGAGTACTGCTCCAGCATTCGCCTCGTCGATTTCAAAGCTACGTACGTCTGAGAAAAACTCACAAAATCCAAGACAGAGCGGTTGGCAGCGGGAGTCGAATCCACAACCTCCCGAATTGCAGTCGGCAATGCAACCACTGCGCCTCCGGCTTCGGTTTTCCTCCGAATTAAATTAATTTAAAGGTACTTCAGCGAGGGAAAAGTACAGCACTCGCCAATTAAATTTGTTGTCGTAAACAATTAGATAAATGCATTCTACGCTCATTTTTAAAGAAAAACTTACATTACAAAGTAAGAATAGGATGTCCAATTCGGCGATGCGCTTTCATTTATAGAGTTTATTTTTGCAGTTTAGAGCGAATACTTGTATACTAGCGTGTAACAATGCAACGAAATGCAAATTAGGAAAATGATATGAGTTAGAAGGACGTAAAACTAAATAAGTAAAACATGTGGAAAATATGCTTTGCTCACGAGGTACCAAACTAAGGTAATTTGTTTTGCTTTTTCATGAATAATGTTTTAGTTAAATCAACCAGATGTTAGTGTTAAGGATATGTACAATAAATTTCTTCTTATTAAAATCGAATGACAAACTTATTTCCCAATGAGGTATTTCAAAAAAGTATTACCTTTTCAAGGCAAGGGTAAAACGGTTAAGTGACAATTAAAAGATCACAATTATAACCTCTTTTCAGAAATATACGTATAAACTGAAGGTCTCGACCCCCTTTCTCGTTCTTAAATTTGTATTAATTGACCTCTATACAATAGAGAATTGAGCTGCAAACGTGTTTTGGTAAACAAGAGCAATTTATGTTTCCAAAAGGTTTTATTGCGTTGGGAAGGGACTAATTTTCTACGTAACAAATACAGTTGACGTTAAATGTAAATGCTACCCTACGGTGCTCGGTTCAATTGGTGGGAATCTACGACGTACTTTTTCGTAACTAATTAGTTACGTTACGTTCCGTCAATGTGTTCCAATTACGTTCAGAATATCAAATCTCTTCTTTTGTGATTGTTTGAAAAAAATTCATGCCGTTGAAGGCCTTAATGAGGCATTCGCACATTTACGTTGCGCAATCGTCATTGAATGTGATTCTGGAAAATTTTCCCTTGAGAGAAAAATTCCTTTTAACATAGAAACTCATTCTCGTTTCATCAATTGCATTAATTTACTAACAAATTGAAATAATTCACCGATATCGCTCTTCTACCAATAGAATTTCTATTTAATGCTTCAAGTGAAAACTAGAATTATTATACAATTTTAAACTGAAAGATTAATTGTAAACTGACAGTATAACTATTCCAAAGGAATTGATGTATTTAATGCGTAGTATAATAAAAAGTTTCATTCATTGATGTTTGCGTCAAAGTATAAAAGTCAAAAATTATACGCTTCTTGCCAAGTTTATTGTAGCGCCCCCGAATATTTTCGTTTATTAGTCTGTTTGTGAAAAATGTTAAATTGCACTTATACTATTACTTTTTATTCCAGTGTTTCTGGTAAGTAAACATTATGCCTTGTTACAACAATTTCATCTAGATTATTACAATGGAACTGAATTTGTTGCTCTAGTGACATCCAGATTTTTGTGAGACCGAAAACTTTCTAATTTAGAAAGTGGAAAATGTTTCCCCAAATCGTGTATACAACAAAAAGTTAATTTTGCAGCTCACAATATTCGCAGAGTAGTCGAATTCCTTTATTGAAAAAAAGTAATTAGTTTCTTGGTGTAAAATGCAACCGCGTAGCTTGTTTCCGTATTTGACAGGAAATTATAAAATAAATTCGTAAGTGTGAAACATACTAAAAACAAACGTGGGGAGCAAATTGTTTAAAAGAAATGGTGGTTAATCACCCTGACAGTGTGCACGACGATGTAGGATGATTTAGTGAAGAACGTGATATATAAAAATTAACCATAGAACCAATTTAATTTAATGTTGTGTTTTTGTTTTCAAACGCGATTGACTCTGACCGTTAATGTTAATAACATTCAACATGGAATCGACGCGATATAAATAAATGCGCCGAGTGTAAATAAATTACGTTACGTAATAAAGTAAGCTTTTGTTAATTAACTATTTCGTGTATTGTTTAAATAAAAATAAACCCCTAAAGAGTATCTAAAAAAAGCGGCAGAGGACCTCGATGTGGCCCTACGGAGTCATTTGACCCATTTTCAATAGGCTTATTACTTGTGGCATATAGGTCAAATGTACAAAGTTTGAATCAAATCGGTCCAAGCGATTGAGAGTTATCGTGTTCACGGACAGACGGACACCATCGACTCCCCTGTAAAGCTTGCATCGCTTTGCTTTCGCGCTTAATAAATAAAATCGTTTAATTTCTGTTCTAAATTTATAACGAAGTTTAAGTGGTAGTAAATAGCAAGTAAACGATTTTATAGGGTTTTCGCTATAAAAAGCGTTGCACGTCATTGATTTGATGGCGTCAACAATACACAGCATTGCCAAATATTCCTAAGGTATGCTGATATATTAATCTTTTATTTAGGAAACACTTTTAGGTTATGTTTCTACCATCCAAAGGAACTAGAAAATTCAGAGATCATTTTTTGGGTTCTCTGTGTGAAATCAACTTACTGTGCATAAATAAAACCCCTCCCTACTGTGCTGCGACGGGTTCAAGGAAAGTGCAGTCTACTAAGTGTGTAGTCTGTACTATTAGCATTTTGTGTATAACGTATTTTCTGCCGTTGTGAGCAGAAAGATGAGGAATGTGGGCTTTGCTGCATTATGTAAATGTTTCGGAAGTTATAACCCATTGCATAGGCCATCAGCAAATAAATATCAAGTTAATGCTTGCTTGAAATCTTGACTGATTTTACGTTATTTGGCCAACTCTTGCCGTAGTCAGTAGTGGAATTTGAGACTAGTAAGTTCAACCGAGACAAAAACACAAGAAATTTTATTTAACTACATAAAATGATAATCAACATAAGCTGATATGATCGTAAAAAGGCGAAAGATACTTTTCAGACTATTTTGTTAACATAAAAGAAAATCAATTTTAATACACAGTTCTCGTGACTTAGGTAATTGCAGTGTCCAGTTAATCGTCATCACTCAACTATCATTTTCACCCAGTTTATAATGATTGGGGCCATTTCTGCAATATCCAATTGTTTTTTGCGTTCATACCATTCCTTTATTATCTTTTCGGTGTGATTAATTGAATTTTTCCACATTTCTGAGGTTGCAATCGCAAGTGCTTCCTTCTACAAGTTTAAGTTTATTGTGTAACCAATCTTGAAAATCTGCTTTTCTCCACGAGTTGTTCGGATTTTGTGTCAATAAGGTGTTGTGGTAAGAAGCATTGTCCAATACGATAACACTTGGTTCTTCTAAATTTACTGATAATTGTTTTTCAAACCAATGTAAAAAGTTTTCACGATTCATTTCTCCGTGGTAATCGCCAGTACTTTTAGATGCAAATACGAGATCTGCGATATCAAAGCTTCGTTTTGTTTAACAGCTTGGGAAATTCTGCTGACCGTAGAAATGTTTAAATGTAATGCTGCCGCAACGCGCTGAAGATGATCACAATTAGTAGTAGTCAGAAGTAATTGAAACCATTCTTACCTCTTGAACTGAACCTAATGGTAATAAGGAACCCCCATTATCTCGTTCCTGTTCAAAATATTGAATTAAAGAGGCAAGGAGTTCCTTCGCTTTACTGTTCAAATGTTTCGGCATTGTGGCCAGTACAAATGCAAATAACGGTAGAATGTACACAAACAGCAATTTTGTTCTGAAAAGAACAAATTTTTTTTGCACTAAGAGCGAAGATGAATAATAACAACAACCACAAGAATAACCGAAAACTTTCACACGCAAAAACCAAACCAAAGTGTCAAATGTCACCAAATAACGTTTGACAACATTGTAAAAAAAATTCCGAATCTGCCAACTTATTCTCCCAAAAAGTAACTAAATAATAATGAATAGAAATCCGCCAAATCTTGATTTAAATTGGCATGCCATTTTCTTCTGTTGATGACGTGCAACGCTTTTTATAGCGAAAACCCTATACTTTCGTAGTATTCTTAATGTCTCGCATAGCATAAAAGTTTTAATTGGCCTACTCCTTTTTATTTACTAGCAATTAACTTTTGCATTTTTGAATTAAATATCTACTAAGAGCAACACTAACACATACTACTGCTGGTCACAAACTACTTATAAGTTTAAAGTTGAAACAACAAAAAATAAAAGAAAACAAAATAATTAATCTTTCAACTTTAACGTCAAGACCAGAACGATGTTCTGCGCATTGGCACATTTAGAGGGGATAAATTTCGGATACCTATTTCTGATACCGGCGGCGGCTGTTGAAGCTTCCCCGAAGCTGGTGATCGAATGGAACGAAGCTGTAATTTCGTTCAAGACACTATCGCGAACTCGCACCTTTGCTATTCTGCCAAACTCAAACCGCTACATCATAGCAATTGTCCGGCACTGTTCAGCGGTTTTAAGACGTTCGCTACCGCACGAGGATATCGACAAACCCCTTAAATTCAATGTTAGTTTATGCGTTCATAACAACATGGGACCTTTTTTAACGTAGCGTTTTATTATATTAATCCTAATATCGACAAATATTTAAGGTTTTCAAAAAAACTAGATAAGGAGTACTGTAAAATCTAAGACCATGTACAATTCACTCACGAGTCTTGATAGTTAGTAACCGGTGCCACATGTTAATGTAGAGGTAGTTTCTTCGACCTACTATTCCCAAGAACATTTTAGGTTTGGCAGATCCAGCATATACCGTGTGGTGCACGGTAAGTAGGAACATAGGGATTTAATGGGAAATTAGTTTTATGCAATATCCTGCCCTCCTGTACATCTTACAATTTCAAGTTGTTCAGAATTAAAAGGTGCATACAAAAATGTTTTTACACGTTATGAAATTTTGGAAATCATAATTATATTTTTTAATTTGTAGTTGGTCTATTGTAACGACATGGAAATTATTATTGTCATACAAGAAAGCGGTCAATGTTTTTGTTTACCTTTTTTATTTCGTACAATTTCCGGGTATTTTGTTTGCTTTTATCTGTTATCAATTGTAAATGCTTAATTGACAGGTGGATGTGATTTATCGCCTTTTCTGTGTAGTTAAAAGAGATGAATTTTTATTTTTCCTAGTATTAATGTCTGATGAGAATTTGTTTAGTAATTATTCGACCTTGGTCTTTTAACGTAAATTAGGGGGATATTTTCTGTTGTCAACCGTGTATGATTGGTTGTTATAGTTTTGATTTCGCTTTAAATAAGATTTGCATAGGAATAGCGTCACTTTTTGCCATAGTCTACGTAGAACCACGTTTCATTGAAATTGGCTTTTTGCCACAGTCAACAAAGAAATACGTTACATCGAAATTTAAATCAGCTTTAAGCCAAGTTCAGGGCCCAAGTGCGGTCAATTTAAAATTCGCTGTACGCACAGTTTACGCAATTACGTCTTGTTTGAAGATTTACGTCAGTTTTTTTTGCTACGTGCAGTATCGAACTAGGGTAGAGGTGCCAGTTGTGGCTACTTTAAGGCAAGAGCTAACTTTAATATTTTTTACGCGTTTGTCAAGTAAAATTGAATACACAACAACTATTTCATATACTTGTTTCATGTTTTCCAAATTGAATTACATAGGATAGAGATAGATAGCACGTTATAGTTTATTACACAAATTAAAAAAAGCGTAAACTTTCAACATCTACCAGTTATGGCCACGAAATCACCAGTTTTGGCCAGTTGAGCGCTAGTTTTGGCCCCATACCTACTTATAGCACTATTTTTATAATTTGGCCAGTACCTATAGGTAATTACCTGGTTAGGAAGTGGAAAAACGAAATTTTTGCAAAGTGCATTATATATTATGCATAAACCAACTTATACGTACTTTCTCTTTTAACATAACATTAACATAAAAACTAAAAAAGGAACTTATGTGTACTACTTTATAATTTCTGGCACAGAATAAATACGATTATTTTTTTTATTGGTGCATTAATAACTTCTTTAACTGCATCAATATCATAAAGTAATAAGTCATCCTTCTCTGGCCATTCCCAGCCCACTCCGCTCGGAGACATTGCAGAAACAAGGTATTGGTCTTTTTCCCTTCTTACTACCTCTCCTGGATAAAAATATTCATTGTATTCGACTATTACAAATGTACCCTGATCTAGGTTTTTAATATCTGCTTTTTGGATTGTCCTATTTTCTTTTTCCTTTTCTATCATTTTTTTTTGTGGCATTTGTCTTCTGTACCTTTTCCTCCCTTTCTCTTTTTCGTGCTTCTTTCTGTTCCTCCTTTTCTAATTTTTCCTTCTCCTTTTTTTCTTCACGCTCAAGCCATTTATCTGAAGTTAATACACTTATCATTCGCTCTTTGATTTTAAACTTAGGTACCACTATTTGTAGGGGTGTTTGGCAGAATGAGTATATCACTAACGATGTTTATTTTCTTGTTTTGAGCATCTTCGCTTGTAGTGTTACTTGATACTTTTTTTCCTCAGTTGTTTCATCGTTCTTCTTCTGCTTCTCATTATCGATTAAATTTAAGCTTGAATCTAAATGGCACCTGTCAGGTTTGTGATGAGAGTCATTTTCTATTTTTGTCGACTCTTGTTCATTAATCCTTTCACTTGAACCTTCCTTCCTATACTTGCTTTTTAACGCCATGGTATTTTCTTCTAATATATGTACTTCGACATGGACACTGCTTTGTTTCTCTGTTTCATTGGTTTTTTCCTCTAATTCCCTCTTTTCGTTCTTACTTAAGCTTAATTCTTCAAGGTGTTTTTCTTCAAATATATTGGCAAATCCGGTTGCTATACTCTCGTCGTTGAGTGTGTTTATTGCAGTCTCTTGCTCATTCATAAATTCCAAGTATTCAGGGAAGTCGAACTCAAGCACATTGCCAGTTGAATCTTGTTCGTACAATTCGATTGTTGACGTAGTACTAGACGTCGCAACTTGTGTTTCGATCTCTGTTTGAATACTTGACCAAATACTCAATAGAAATAAAGCACGATCATCCGTTGGTACGTCGTTTCTTCCTCTGCATTCTTTGAAATTACGTAAAAGATTGGAATCAATTTTGGTCTCCAAGTAAGTTAGGTGTTCTTTTATTGTAGCCGTTTTAGGCAAATCACATATTTCTTCAGGTGGATTTATATTTTGTATTGTACATTTGCTGTAGTCAACGCTATCCGCACTAAATGGATAAAGTCCACATGTTCTGAAGCCATTGCGGATGGTGGTAGTGAAGGAATTTTCAGTTAAAATTTTGTTTAATAACCTGGGCACGTCTTTCTTCTTAATTTCCTGTCCGTCATTGTTGATTCTCCACATAGTAACTTCTTTCTTCCATTTGATTTTTAATGGAAAAAAAAAACAGCCACGTCAAGTGGCTGGAGAATATGTGTAGTGTTAGGGTATAGGCAAACGATTATAATTTTGTTTTCGCGGCAGTAGCGGCTTAAGTCCAGACTAAGATGTGACGTATGGCCGTCCAAAAACACAACAACAGGAAATTTAACCTTTATCTTAATAAGATATGGATGAAAGACGTTTTGAAAGTACTGCAAAAATGTCTCGGCTGTCATCCATCCATTCTTTGATTTGCCTATACCCCATCCCTTCGGTGCAGACTTTATGTAAACTGATGGAATTCTATCGAACAATAGCCAAACTATACAACAACATATCTTTGAACCTTAAAAGTTGTCCACAGTCTTCTTTCAAGGCTCAATTAATCTTATTAGAGGGACAGACAACCACGCACTTATTATAATATTATTACTTCATTAATAGATATAAATTAACTGATTGCATCTGACCATATCATTTGCAGATGATTATTACTTGTTTGATTCACTTTTTGCTAGTACTCACTAATTATTTATAGACGAGTGCATAAATGATTGTAGGCTATATATATATCAGGGTTCAGTGGAAGAACAATCTCTGGAGATTGAACTGCGCCCTGAGGTTATCTTATAGCAAGTAAGATAATAAAGACCATTATTATTATTATTATTATTATTATTATGGTCGGTGTTTCTTGTGAGAACTCAGGTCTAGCCCTGGTTAACTAATCGCACGGATTAAAATCAAGTAACGATTAGTATCTGTGTCTGTGTCTGGTGCAGTGTTATGTAGGGTCCTTTAAAAAAAAAAAAAACCACTTGCATTGGCAATCTAGGGATAGTATGTAATTCATACTTACCAACATAGGTATTGATGGGCACAATAGCCAACGCTATAAAAAAAAAGAGGAAAACAAAACAAAACAAAACAGAATCATTATAATAATTCCTGTAATTTCATTAAATGGATTTTATTGTGTAAGTGTTTCTTTGGCTTTGCGTTTGGGTTGAATACGAGTGGGTTGTGATAACGTAGTGTGTTTCTGTGAAGAAGGAGTTTTGTGTTTTTTAACTGTGCTAGGACGTGTAACTTTATTTGGTGGACCTGTCTTTGTGGTGCATGTTGCGTTACTTGTATTTATGGTGTTTCTTTGTTCTTGAGGTTGTATTTGTGAGTTTGCTTGGGTTTTTGGTGGGGATATTACAGTATGTTGTGAGCTAGTAGTGCTGTTAAGGTTGTTGCGTTTGGGTTGAGTACGAGTGGGTTGTGATAACATGGTGTGTTTCTGCGAAGAAGGAGTTTTGTGTTTTTTAACTGTGCTGGGGCGTGTAACTTTATTGGGTGGACCTGTCTTTGTAGTGCATGTTGCGTTACTTGTATTTATGGTGTTTCTTTGTTCTTGAGGTTGTATTTGTGTGGTTGCTTGGGTTATTGGTG
>NW_022171191.1:0-720 GCF_008802855.1 Photinus pyralis | reverse complement strand
GCGCATTTGTATTTGTGAACTTACAACCAATATATATGGTACCCTTGCTCGCCGGATTTCAACCCTTGTGTAAGTATTTTTGTTGTTTGTATCATTTTCTATTTCTTCGTTGTCTCTTAGGATCCGAGCGTTATTTCACCTTACACCAATCTAATTGAGCATACATATCTATATATTGTCTCTACGTTAAGGCCCACACCATCTCGTAAGTAGCCTTTTCGTGATAGTTTTAGCTTGTAATGTTGGGTTTTTGTTCTAGGGCCTTGTATTTTTAGTTATTTTTTGTCTATACTTGTTATACGTAGGTACCTACCTACTACTAAGAAATCTTCGTCTTCGTCCGTCTTCAGTCGTCCGTCTTCAGTCTTCAGTCGTCCGTCTTCAATCTACAGTCGTCCGTCTTCAGTTTTCAATCTCCTTTCGATACCCTCAAATTTCTTTTCCCTTTGTTCCCTTCTACCCGCATCCCTATCCTTAATCTTCCCCGTATTAATTTAGCCACTGATCTACCACCGCCAAGTCCGCCGAACAACTGCTGGACAACTTCAGGAGCCAGAACAGCTAAGTTCAAGTTTCAAGTAACCTATTTACCTAAAAAAAAACCGTTAAGTTAATTTAAAGAAAACCATCACATTAATTCAGCCACCCTTCATCATATTAAGTAATTTAGTCAAATTTTATTGTCTTACTGTGAGACGAGATCTCGTACTGATTTTTCTT